>NW_012117488.1:13965075-13987476 GCF_000951035.1 Colobus angolensis palliatus | reverse complement strand
GCCTCCTGCGTAACTAGGATTACAGGCACGTGCCACCACGGCCTGCTAATTTTTGTATTTTTAGTAGAGGCAGGTTTCACCATGTTGGCCAGGCTGGCCTTGACTCCTGACCTCAGGTGATCCTCCCGCCTTGGCTTCCCAAAGTGCTGGGATTACAAGCGTGAGCCACTGCACCTGGCCAGAAGCTGCTGTCTTAATATTTAAATCCCTGTCCCACTAGAAAATTTTTCATGTCCAAATTATATATGATGTTACTATCAGTAAATTTGCAGTCGTTTGTACCTCTGATTCCTTGACTATATACGAAATCCTTCATTCTTCCCATCCGAGATATATACTAACGGGGCATTATACATTCACCATGTGTAATGGGGCAAGAGGGCTCTCTGGTTAAAGACTTACAAAGACTTAGTGTGGACTCCTCCTCCCTTGCCCTCCAACAGCCCTCAATCCCTCCGTCCCCAGCCTAATGGTGTCTTGAACGTAACTTACTAGTTTGACTTTCCCTAAACCAGAGCAATGAACTCATAGAATGATTTTAAGGTTGAGTAATTATGTCTCCAGGTGTTTGACATTTAAAACTTGAAGCTGAAACAGGAGCGTGGTCTCTGTATCCACTTACGATAAATGTCCTTGAAATAGTCCACTTAAATACTCAGCTGTAGTCAGTTTGCACTTCAACTGTGGACATCATTAGGAAATGGAAAAAAGGAGTCTTTCTTCATTAATAATTGGGAAGGCAGCCAGTCACCAGAAGCAGGAAGGCTTTCTTTTGAGCTAGAATGATCTGATTCCACTTCCCCCAAGCTTTCCATTCTCCCCAGGTCAGAGCATAGAAACTGGTGGAACCTAGCTGGGGTGACTTTCTTTTTTTAGGTTGTCCATAATGCAGACTGATATTTGGCAACCAAGTGTTTTAAAACATTTATACACTGTCACAGTAAATAAGTTTCCAGGAGTAGACCTGTGTGAGCTTCTTAATATTCCTAGAGGGTATTTTAGATTTCCCTGAATCTTAGAATGCAACTTTCCTCACACTAATGGAGAATTCTATTGATTGCAGCAAATGACCTAAATACTTTTTGAGCAAGACTGAAATAAATATTATAGCAGCAACAAGGGCGTTTCTCAAGGATAGTAATTTCCTTTGCTTCTGAAAGCCTCCAGGGAATGATTCTATTTGCTCCATCTGGTGGGTCTCACTGTTTAAGTTGGTAAATTTTCCAGGACACTGTAAAGTTTCTTTCTTAATGCTACATGAATTTTCTTCCTAGGGAGAAACATTTTGCTGTCTCAAGGATGTCAAATATATTCTATATATGTTTGGGACAGGCATGAGCCACCTCTAGTTCATATATGTCAAACACGAGGCATTGAGTGAGAGTGAACTATTCATCCAGTGTCACCAGGTTAGCCAGTCACATGGAGGGTGAGGACAAAACTGGAAGGAATAACTGAAGCTGCACCGAAAGAAAGTTAGAAGAAAAATATCAGGTTTGCTAGCGGAGACATCTATACTGTTATAGGAGTTATTAAGAAATAATTTCAGTCAGATAGAGAGGAAAAAGCCTCCTTGGAAAATTTTCATCTCTTTTAAAGCCGCTCCAGACAAGTTTTTTGTCTAGCAGGAAAGCTTTGGCTCTTAGAGCCAGGCCCGCAACCTTTAATATGCAAATACAAGCCATTAGAAACTGGGTCCACCCAACATGGCGATTCCCACCGTTGTCCTCTTGCCCTTGCCCCTACCTCTGCCTGGCAGCATGACCGTCCCCACATATCCCCACGTGTGTAGAACATCATGGCGCCCTGTATTTGCATATTAAAAGGCTAGTGTGGGAGGGCCAGTTTTTTTAGCGGGCTAAGTGAATGACATGCCAGGTCAAAGCAATCCCTTGAGCCCTATGCAAATCAGACTCCGCCTCCTCCTCCTCATATAACTGGCTGGTATCCCCCCTCCCGCGTGCGGCGTCTTCCCTCTCGGCTTTGGAGCCTCGCTCCCTCTGTCTTGTATAGGGGAGCTACTTCTTTCTTTCATCTCCCCTCTTTCCTGCCTATTAAAGTCTCCTCTCCTTAAAATAACTCCACGTGTTTCCATGTCGTTTTATCTAATTCGTGCAATACAAGAGCCCTGGTGTTCCTCCACTCATCCGAGCCGCATCTGTACCATCAGTACTAAGTCTTAAATTTACCAGGGGCTGTAAGAGTCCCAGTGCCTCCATTAATCCACATCTGTGTATCTCCGAGGAAGTCTTTCTGGTCTTGTTGGTTTCGCAGGTGAATTTGAGCACGTCTGCTAAACATTCAGCCTGTTTACCTTAGATAGATCCTACTTTGAACCTGAAAGCACTTTTCAAAGTTTCTTCCTTGCCGATTACCTTGCAGTCATGCCCTAGAAATGGCGACGTGCACATCAGCAGCTGACGTTTGCACAGTGCCTTGCAGCTTCCTTTGTCACTGTACCACCTGGCGCTGACTTCCGACTCTGCCCTGTACCCACGGGCGTCTGCTGATCCTTCCCACTGCCTGCCCCCTCCGGAGCAGCCCCAGGCCGTGGTGTGGTAATTGGCACCAGGTGGATGATGAAGGCAGATTTTTATTTGATTCTCACAACAACCCTGAGATAAATAGAGCAGAGATGAGGAAACCCATGCCCAGAGAGATGGAGTGCCTTGCTCACTGCCTCCATGACATGAAATGGCCCCAGAACCTGAAGGCAGCTCTTCTGACTTCCAACGCAGGGCTCACCTCATGCCACCACTACTGATGGAGAATTGTCCTTATTCATCACTTGCATTGTTGGCTAATCAACTATATAGAATGTTCCTGGAAATCCCCTGAATCTTAATTTGGTATTTTGCCACCCATCTGCAGTTGACTGTAGAGTGAAATCATACCCTACCCGACCGCAGCCCCACCAGGTGCCATGTCCTGGATGAGTGTTTTCTAGATATGGACTCGTTTATTTTCACAGCCATCCCAAGAGGTATGAGTGATCCTTATCCTCATATTACAGATAAGGGAATGGAGACACAGAGCGGGGAAGCCCCTTGTCTGAATTTCCTCAGTTAGTGAGCAGCAGAGCTGAGATGCAGTCCCAACCATCTGTCTCTATAATCTTAGACTCCCAGGCCATTACTTGCTGTAGATCAGTGTAGCGCTAACTTCTGTAGCACCACGTCTTGATGCCTCACTTAACCCACTCTGTATTTTATTTTAGATTTAGGGGGTGCACATGCATGTCTGTTACGTGGGTATATTGCATACTGGTGAGGACTGGGCTTCAACTATATCCATTATCCAAGCAGTGAACATTGCACCCAATAGGTGTTTTTTCAACCTTCTCCCTTCTAGAGTCCCCAGTGTCTATTATTATTTACATCTTTACTTTTTTTCTTTTTTCAAGATAGGGTCTTGCTCTGCTACCCAGGCTGGAGTTCAGTGACATGATCATAGCTCACTGCAGCCTTGATCTCCTGGGCTCAAGTGATCCTCTTGCCTCAGTCTCCTGAGTAGCTGGAAACAGAGATGTGCACCACCCTGCCTGGCTAATTTTAAAGTTTTTTTTTTGTAGAGGTGGGCTCTCACTATGTTGTCCAGGCTGGTCTTGAATTCCTGGGCTCAAACCATCCTTCTTCCTCAGCCTCCCAAAGTGCTGGGATTACAGGCATGAGCCACTGCTCCTGGCCTATTATTTCCATCTTTTATGTCCATGTGTACCCATTGTTTAGCCCCCACCTATAAGTGAGAACATGAAGTATTTGATTTTCTGTTTCTAGTTAGTTCATTTAGGATAATGGCCTTCAGCATTATTCATGTTTCTGCAAAGGCCATTATTTCATTGATTTTCATGGCTGCATAGTACTTCATGTAAACCCATTCTTATCAGAAAACTAACACCTGAGTTTAAGGCTTTCTGTGGGGACCCTGACCTGGTTAGAAGCTCTCTAACAGGATGTCCCTGCCCCTTCCACATTGAACCCCTAGACAATACCTCCATCAGTGTGTAAATCTGTGTCTGTCCTCTCAATCTCTCCCCCACTATAAGGCAGGCTCACAGCATCACTGCCTTGTCTAGACTTTAGAAGAAATGAGATCTCCTGCTTTCTACATCCAGGTAAAGCAATACCACCTGCATTTTCTTCCTTCTTTTCTTGTTTTAATTGGTATATCATTGTTGTGCATACTCACAGGGTACACGTGATATTCTGATGCCTGTGTATGATGTGTAATGATCGAATCAGGGTAGTAGGGATGTGCATCACTTAATATTTACCTAATCTTTGTGGTGGGAACATTCCCAACTCCTCTTCTAGCTCTTTTGAAATATATAATAAATTATTGCTAACTACAATTTGCCTACTGTATTATCAAACACTAGAACTTATTCCTCCATCTAACAGTTTTGTATTTTCTTTCCTTAGGGCCTGTTTTCTGCATCTGTGGTCAGATTAGTTAGCTTTCTCCATATCTTCCTTTGTATCTTCCCTTTTAAAACAGGGAGGCACAAATTAGACATGATGTCTTTGATAGTCAATCAACCACAGCCAGTTAGAGCTCTGGGCCCATTTTCCAGCTCTTGCATCTCATCTGTGACTGTTCCTTCCCAGCTTCATGCTCACTTTCCAGCGAGGGCGTTGGTCCCTGTTCAGTGTGTGAACAGGGTCACTCCCTGGGGCTTGCCCAGCATAAAAGGGGGCTTTCCTGAAAGTTTTTTTTTTACCCTCAAAATATGATGACTTACATTAAACTCTTGGACTTTATTCTGATTTTGTGGAGCCATTTTTGTTTTTGTGTAGCATTTAAGATGTATTGAAACAATACCTTTTTCAGAAACAAAACCTTTCTTAGAAAAGCTTTTGTAAAAGATGTAATCTCATACACACTTTATAAATTACATTATTAATGTGGAAACCTAAATGCAAGTTGCCAAGACTATATACTTTCTTGAGCTAGCACCTGGTGTATTATCCATTTCCCATCACATTTGCACACACACACACCCAACACAAACATGTCAACACACATACACCCCAATATGCACATCTCAGCACACACACACCAACACCCTCCAACACATACATGTACATGCCAACACACATACGCATGCACACACACATGCACATGCATACACATGTATCAACACACATACCAACTCACCTCCAACACACAGACCAATGCACACATACCCAAACACATATATTCACCAACATACACATGTACCTATGCACACACCAAATACACACCCCTCCAACACAACCCCACGCACAATACACACACCAACACACACACACCAACACCCCTCAAAACACACAGAGCAATAGACACACACACCAAAACATACGCACTAATACACACCTACCCCCACACATGTTGAAATTATACACACACACCCAACACACACGTGCGAATTTTTGAGGAAGTTTTCACCTACAAAATCCGCAGTAAATTATAGCAAAATCTGTATGTTGCTTTGCTTTCTGCTATGCTACCAGGGGAAGTGGTGAAAAGTTCAAGGATTTTAGACTTATAACTGAATGGGAAAATACTGAACGGACAGGGAATTGTTGTATATTGGCATAAAGATAAGCAAATAGTTCAGAAAGCTATTGTGCTGTGTTCTACAAGTGTTGGTGTTTTTATGCCAAAAATTTCCTATTCAAATTTAACAGTATTCAATGGCCTACACAGAAATATGTTTTTTATTATATAGCCATAATTTGACCATGAGCTTAATATAATAATGTAATAGAGCATTTCTCTGTCTGCTTAGAGAGAATTTTATAGTTATTAAATTACAATCACTGTATTCTCAAGGCACATAAATGAATTCATTACTCAGGATAGACTGAAGCACAGAATACTATTTGAATAATGTAAGCCCTTAAGAATATATTTAATTATTCCTAAAATAAATTTAACATTGATAGGGCTTGTTTTCATGACTGAAAAATTGGGAAGCGTGCAAAGAATATAAATATAGAGTTAAAATGAAGCTAAGTATAAGGATATTTGGTTGTTGTTAATTGCTATGCTCAAATAATTTATTTTGCTAATAGGTGTGTCTGTCCATGGTAGTGTGTGTGTGTATGGCATGTGTATGTATGTATTTGTAGTGTGTGCATGTTTGTGCATACGTATACATGCACTCTGCCTGTCTGTGCATGCGTGTGTGTGTGTGTGTGTGTGTGTTGTGAAGCCAGCAGCAATATGAGTTTAGGCATCTGCTCTGGCAATGGGCTCTGTCTCCCTGGATCTTGCAATGTTTTGACACCATCTAACACAGAAGCTTTCTTGCCTGGGGTCTTCTCATTGCACAGACCACATTTTTGTCTCTGGAGTTCTCATGACATTGCTGGTGACACACTGCATTCATGTTCGAACTCTGAAAAAACACTTTTGGTGAGATGAATCCACGTCCAGCTGTTTTCAGATGCAGATGTTTTCTCAGGGTAATCGTTGACTTCTAGCAAGACATCCTGGAGGACAATGGAGGTGAAGAGGAAATGGGACGCAAAGGAAACAGGCCTCGTTCCCCAGCCCGCCCACCTGTGTGCTGCCCTGGGCCAGTTGTATCTCATCTCCACAGTTTGTCTCAAGCTTTGCTCATGGTTTTCTATTTTCTGTCCTTCTTACTGTTTTACCTCCCCTAATTCTACTATTACCTATTACCTCCTCAGATCCAAAGGTTTCCACAATGTAAGACCGATGCCCCTTCCCCCAGGCCACACTAACAATAGTTTCTGTGTGTCCATCCTAGTGCCAGGCACCATACTAAGTGCTTACCTATAACATCTCATAGGATCCTTAAGATAACTCCATGAAGTAGGTGCTATTATTATCTCAACTCTATTGCTTTAGAGAATGAAGTTCAGGTTAAATATTTGCCCACGATCACACAGGGCTGAGACTGGGGCTTCCAACCGTGTCCTGTCTGCATTGCTGCATCACTGTCACTGCCCTCTTGGCTCTCTCCTCTTCGCAGTTGTAGCATCTACGTTAGAGACATACCTTATAATTTCCCATAACAGTTTATTCGCTCTCTGGATCTTGCTTTCTTTATTTCCCATGACTGAGTTTCATCTGTTCTAAGAGACTGTCATCATCCCATGTCTCTTGGCTGGTGAGTTTTGTACACCTTTGCGTTTACACCTACTATTTTATTTAATCGTGGCTTGTCCTGAATTCACTATGCTTTACCCCCTTGTTTCTTGCTGTCTTTTGTATTCCCCACAACTATTTCATTTCATCTCAGACTATAGGGAGATTCAATTTTATTTCTATTCTTTGGTTTCCTTTGAAGTTATACATATTAAATGTAGGAAAAAACAATACCTTTCATGCTCTTCGAGAAAAATACAAGAACTTATAACTGAGATCCCATCAACCTTCACACCGATCTGCTATTGTTGCTGTCTTTTAGATTCAACTTCTATTTTGCAATCCTCACAAATGAGATCTTATCAATATCATGTTTGATTGTTTGTATTTCTTATGTGTAGTTTTCTCCACATTTACCAGTTTCTTTGCTCACCATTTCTTATTTTATTTTTAACTTTTATTTTAAGTTCACAGGTACATGTGCAGGTTCATTATGTAGGTAAACTCACATCATGGGAGTCTGTTGTACTGATTATTTCATCATCCAAGTATTAAACCTCATATTCATTAGCTATTTTTCCTGATCCTCTCCCTGCTTCCACCTTCCACCTCCTGTAGGCCCTCACATCTGTTGTTTCCATCAATATGTCCATCTATACTCATTATTTATCTCTCACTTATAAGTGAAAACATGCAGTACTTGGCTTACTGTTGCTGTATTAGTTTGCCAAGTATAATGGCCTCCAACTTCATCCATGTTCCTGCAAAGAATGTGATCTCATTCTTTTTTTATAGCTGCATAGTATTCCATGGTGTATATATACCACATTTTCTCTATCCAGCCTACCATTGATGGCTATTTAGGTTGATTCCATATCTTTGCTATTGTGCTTACCCTTTCTTATATTCTAGACTTTCCTTTTGGAATCATTTTTCTTCTTCTGAAAGTTGTTCTATTAGCAGTTTTTCAAGTTTTTTAAAATCTGAAGATATTGTAGTTATTATTTTGTTCTTGAAGGAGAGGTTTGCTCGATATATCATTCTGTATTAATGGAAAATATCTCACCTTTTTGAAGATATTCCACCCCTGTTTGTCTTCTATTATTGCCACAGCAAAGTCTGCTGTCTGTCTAATTGATTTGTTGTTGATGGTGGTGATCTATGTTTTCTGTTTGGGTGCCTTTAAGATCTTTTCTCCCTCTCTCTTAAAACTGTTCCTCAGTTTCACTATAAATATTGTTTTCTTTGTGTTTATTTGCTTATTATACTTATTATATTTTCAGTTTCTTTTATTTGTAGATTTATGGCTTTACCTGATTCTGGAAAAATTTTAGCTATTATCTCCTTAAATATTTTTTGTATTCCGCACATTTACTCTTTCTTGCTAAAATTCTAATTAGATGTGCGTTAGGGTTTCGTGTTTTTTCCTCCATGTCTCATAATCTCTTGCATTTTTCCTTCTTCTCCTCTGTGCTATAATTTATTTAGACTTATTTATAATTTATTTAGATTTGAGTAATTCATTTAGATTTATATTCAAGCTTAGCTGAAGCATGGACTTAATTTTCCAGGATATTTTTTCAGTTCTATTGTCTTATTATCTTACTTATGTTTTTCTTCCTACAATTTAACCTCTGAGCTTCACTGGCATGTATGTATGTGTGAGGCTGAGAATGTTGAAATAAATGCAGCTGTTCTTACTTCAATAATCAGGCATGTGAATACTGGCCCAGATTTTCATCCTATGTAACTCCATGGGAACTCTCTCAGGACATGATTCAGATGACTGACCTTAAAGAGCCACCTCCCTGTTCACCCATCAATCATTCACAAATCCATCTGTTTCTGAGTGGGTTACTGCAATTGCACCAAAACACCTAGCATCTATAGTCTCAGGAGAAATGTGTTGCAATCTTCATCAGTGGTAATTTTCTGTAAGGAAATGTTAGTGCAGAAAACAAGCTCCTCACAACAAATTCTAAGTATGACTACCATTATCTATACCCACCTCAACCAAACCAGCAACGATGATGATTATGATTTGTATGGCACACAGTGGAACTAGTAGTTTACCCAACAAGAGACATTTTTCTCAAAGTGAAATAAATCACTTCACATTTTTTCATCTGCTCATGCCTTAACCATAAATGTGCTTTTGTAATTTTTGCTTTGCCAAGTTTGCTCTGCTTGCCTCAGGTTGCTGAGTAACCAGATTGTTTCCTTCAATCTCCAGTCTGTGTATCTTCATTCAGCAAATGTTTTTGTTTGGAGGTGTGTGTGTGTGTTTAGGTATTTAGGGACAGTAAGGACAGAGGAAGAAAGGGTGAATGAGATAAGGCTGCTGTCTGCATTTCAATTTCATGATTATGCCACTTCTGATTAGAATTCCATTTTGAGGCTAGGCATGGTGGCTCATGCCTGTGATCGCAGCACTTTGGGAGGCTGAGGTGGTCGGATCACTTGAGGTCAGGAGTTTGAGACCAGCCTGGCCAACATGGTGAAACCTCATCTCTACCAAAAATTAAAACAAAAAAATTAGCTGGATATGGTGGCGGGTGCCTGTAATCCCAGTTACTCAGGAGACTGAGGCAGGAGACTTTCTTGAGCTCGGGAGGGGGAGGTTGCAGTGAGCCAAGATAGCGCCACTGCACTCCAGCCTGGGTGACAGAGTGAGATTCCATCTCAACAACAATAACAGCAACAACAACAACAACAAATAATTCCATTTTGCGAATAAAGTCTAGCCACAGTCCCAGTCACACCACCACCAATCCCTCCGGACACAGGGAACTCCATTTCTCCGGATGCCGCTGCTTCCTTTTCCTCTTCCATCTCTTTAGCCATGGGGCATCTCATAAGCCTGGGTCTTACTTTCCAGGGCCTCCTGCTGTAATCCACTTGGTTGGGGAAATCATTCACTTTCATGGTTTCACTTTACATTATTGACTTCCAAACATGCCTAACCTAGAGGCTGTATTCAAATTACTTACTGGCCCTCTTCATCTGGATTTCTTTAGTCACTTCAAGTTCCATAAGTCCAACATCAAAATTATTAACTTCATCTTCAAATTAATTTATCTTCTGTTCTGCTACTGTGCCCCTGGGACGTCTTCCTTTGCTGAACTTCTGCAGCACTTCCTGAATAGTCTGGCACTTCTTTACTTCTTCGATTCTTTTGGAGGTGTTACCATTCTTCCAGGTTCTCTTGTTAGAAATTTGCAGTCATTCAAAACTCTAATCTTCCCTATATTTATTTATTTATTTTTATTTCAAAAGTTTTTGGGATACATGTGGTTTTTGGTTACATGGATGAATTCTATTGTGGTGAATTTTGAGATTTTAGTGCACCTGTCACTCAAGCAGTGTACACTTTACCTAATATGTAGTCTTTCATCCCTCACCCCCTCCCACCCTGAGAACATACAGCATTTGGTTTTTTATTCCTGAGTTACTTCACTTAGAATAATAGCCTCCAACTGTATCCAAGTTGTTGCAAAAGACATTATTTCATTCCTTTTTATGGATAAGTAGTATTCCATGGTGCATATATGCCACATTTTCTTTACCCAGTCATTGGTCAATGGGCACTTAGATTGGTTCCATATCTTTGCAACTGCAGGACTGATTTATTCATAGTAAGCATAGTGCCTAGAGCTGGGGATAGTTTTAGGGGCCCATAAAAATGTTTTAATTTCTTTTAAAATATAAATTAAAAAATTTAGGTATTTTTTCTAATATGTAATATTAATATATTCATCTTTGTAGTAATAAAATATATATACAATATTCATTTTTTTCTTTCTTTCCGTTTGTGGAGGAAGGGGCCCATGAAGGCAAAAGTGCCTAACCCTCAATGGCTAATCAGTCTTCATATCTTAGTGATTATTCTCTTGCATTTATCCCTTTCCTCTTCATTCTTCTCATTGTGATCAACTTAATCCAGTCCCTCATTGCATTACTTCTGAATGACACCCACTAAGTGCTATTGGAGCCTGTATTAGCCCATTTTCAAGCTGCTAATGAAGACATACCTGAGACTGGGTAATTTATAAAAAACAAGAGGTTTAATGAACTCACAGTTTCACGTGGCTGGGGAGGCCTCACAGTCATGGCTGAAGATGAAAGTGACGTCTTACATGGCAGCAGGCAAGAGAGAGTAAGAGCCAAATGAAAAGGGAAACCCTTTATAAAACCATCAGATCTCATGAGCCTTATTCACTACCATGAGAATGGTATGAGGGAAACCCCCCTGTGATTCAGTTACCTCCCACAGGGTCCCTCCCACAACATGTAGGAATTATGGAAGCTATAATTCAAGATGAGATTTGGGTGGGGACACAGCCAAACCATATCAGAGCCTGGGGATCATGCAAAGGCTCCTTGATTTATGATGTGATTCCTTCCCAATTGACCCACTGTCAGTTGAGAACACATTTAATATTCCAATAAATCCATCAAAACGTAAAAAATCATAAGTTGAACAAGTCACACAGACAGGAGGTCCTTTATAAAAGCTAAGTAAATCCAAATCTGTCTCACTGACATAAGCAAGAGTAGAAAGAACACTGGCCTTCAAGAATATGACTGGAAATCAAGTATCCTAGCGGTTGTGTTACAGATAAATCTGAGACTTGACTTCTTTACCTTTAAACTGGTTTCATATTTATTCTACCTTCCTTACACTGTAGCTGTGGGTACCAGATGAAACAATGGGATTGAAGTAATTGCATTAATGTTAAGGTGTTCTTCTATGGTAAACAAGCTCTACCTCTGTTTCACTGACTCTTAGATCATGAATGCACACAGATTCCTTCTTCCTCGTTACATTCAAGCCTGGTCTGGCTTTGCGGCTGCCTGTCCCTGAGCCCTGACTCCTTCCCACTCTGTTTCTCACTAAGCTCCCTGGTGCAGATCTCTCAGCCCTCAGCCATCCTCATATCCCATCTCTGCTCCTGGCAACCCCCTTGTTGAAGTGCTTTGTAGAGCCACTTCTCATTCTGGAATGCATCCTTAACTTATTCTGTATATTTTCCAACCAGGTTTCATACTCCTTAAGGACAGACACTATTCTCTTTCTTTATCCCATAGAACGTAGAGCATCACCCTCCATCTAGTTTATGGAATTATTGATTCCCATGCCTTTAGGCATGCCATTCCTCCAACCACTGTGTCTTCTCCTTCCCAGCCACCTCTCTATAGCCCACTTATCTCTCAGAGTCACACTCAAGGCCTGAGTTCCTCCTAAAGCTTTTCCACTACCGTGCCCCGGAGACTTCTTCCTTTGCTGAACTTCTATTGCCCTTCCTGAATGGTTTAGCACCTGGTCCCACAGCGTGTGCCTTTCTAGAAGTGAAAGAAGAGAATATGCTTAGGTAGATGTGTTGTCTGTGTTGTAAAGGGATTAAAAACATTTCAGACTGCTGTATTTTGAGCTCAGTATATGTTTTGCATGATTGAAAATGACCACTGTCAGATTCCTTTCAATAAAATGCAACAGAGAAGACATCCAGGTAACTCCAATGTGTATTAAAACTGTATTGATTTTGGTCATTGTTGTTTAGAGAATAGCAGTTTTGGGTTTAAAAGCCACTACGGAAATTAAAATGTAGGCATTGGAGGTCCCAATCCAGCCTTCACTAAGCTGACTACAATATTCTGTGTAATCCATGTGTGGTAACCCAACGCTGCTTCAGGAACCCTGAACCTGACACCTCTCTTCCCTGCCTAATTGCTGTGATGAATTTTCACACTTGTAACCTGATACTTGGCTCCGTGCCATAGTAGAGACCCAAAGTTCTCAAAGCGGCTCAATTCCTGAATAACTAAAGAAATTCATGAGTGACCCGAAGGTGCTGAACGGCCCTTATGGGCAGCAACCGGCTGTTTGGGTTGAATGTGAGATGTCTCGGGATTCCTGACGGTATAGGTCTGGTGCGTGAATTCTTTTTGTGGCATAAGGGAAATATCTAATGACAGCAAACTGCTTATTTTGGACCATTCTTGAGCCTGGTTTTAACATTAGGGGGGAAAAACACACCACATCGGCTAAGTAAAGAGCCAGATGAGGAATTTCGTTGCAGCCTGGGTCTGAGGGGATGCCTGCTGCCCACCTCAAGCCTGGAGTCGGGAACCGGGAACGCTACTGGCTGATGAGTGAGCCATACAGGATGTGCTGCCCCCAGGGCATGTGTACTGCCTGTTTTGGAGTCTGCAAAACCTGGGGACTGGGGAGGAAGTGCAATGGAAACAGATCGTCTCCTGATTCCACTGTAGGTGACCATTGATTTACTGTAGTTTGGGGACACTTAAACATTTTAAGTAGCAGGGCAGTGCGTTTGGGTAAATGGGCAGCCTAAAAACATAGGTATAACTCCCCCATTTGTGAATATCTTTTAAAATAACCAGTTCTCCTGTCTCTTCCTCCATCCCTCCCAGCCTCTCTCTCTCTTTATCTCTATCAGTGTCTCTGATATGTACACGTAACAGAAACCTAAAGAAATTTCTGCTAAACATCGGCCAATGGGCTTAGAATGCAAAGAACAAAACGAAATGAAACAAAACAAAAACCAGACACAATAATGACCCTACTCCAGAGAGAGCTGTGGCTCTTTGAAAAGTAAGAGGAGGAGGGGCGCCCGCCGTGGCTGACTGAGAACTCCTGCCATGGAAAGGTACAAGGGTCCTCATCCAGGCCCAAGCAGTAAAAGGAAATGGGCTGAGTGGACTTCAGGATGTCCAGTTCTTCAGCTTTTCTTGAACTCTGTGAACCAGTAGGCTTAGGATCCCAACTGTTTTGTTTTATCTATCTATCTATCTATCTATCTATCTATCTATCTATCTATCTATCTATCTATCTATTTAGAGACAGTGTCTTGCTCTGTCACCTAGGCTAGAGTGCAGTGGCTCGCTCGATCATGGCTCAGTGCAGTCTCAACCTCCTGGGTCCAAGTAATCCTCTTGCATCAGCCTTCTGAGTAGCTGGGATTATAGGCACATGCCACCATGCCTGGCTAATTAAAAACAATTTTTGTTTTGGTAGAGATTTCTTCTTGCTATGTTGCCCAGGCTGGCCTCAAATTCCTGGGCTCAAGTGATCCTCCTGTCTCAATTTCCAAAGTAGATGAGACTACAGGTGTGTGTCACCGCACTGGCTATCAACTATGTATTAGACCTCCTTGCTTGATTCTAATATAATTGCTACATAAATCAGAGACCTGGACGGCAGAGAGGCCTTCCTTTCCGGATCTATCTGTTTCATATAGAGATGAGGCTTCTAGCAGAGAGTCTGCTGAACCATTCTCTGTAAGGTGGCCATTCTGCTGGGATTCACAGCAGAGCATCTACCTTCCAAGTTATAGTAGAAAATAAGAAAGACAAAAACAAAGCCTCCTTTCCCCCAGCAAAATCAGTTTGTAGTGACTTAATTTTCTTTGGACTAAGTTTGTAGTGACTTAATCGACTTTGGACTAAGAGTTGCTTTGTGAGTTTGAGACACCATCAAGATCGACTTCTATTGGAGCTTGACATCAAATGATAGTTCGCATCACTATCAGCGTTTTCTAGAGCAAGTACTCCGTAATTGGTATCTCCCTATAAATGAAAGTAACATGGAATAAGCATCCACCTATACTTTTTTAAAAAAATGAATGTTCGAAGTAGCTGTATTTCTCTGAGAAAGAGAATAAACAAGAAATTCAATGGAGGCAGCAAATAGATTGGTAATGAAGGAAAATCAAACCAGTGACACAGAAAGCAAACTTGAAGAATGTTAGGAGAACAAATAGGAAAAAGGTCAAAGGATGAAAATATAAGAGAGAAAATATTACTTACAGAGGGCAGTTATCAGGGGTGCAGTGAATGTACGGGTGATAGACTTACTGGTAAAACAGAACACATTTAACATCAATTATAAGAAAACATTAAAACAGTAAATACCAGAAGAATACTTCATCCTCTACAGAGAACTTTGAAGGGGAATATGGAAACATGGTGGGGCAGAGACTGTTAACTGTCTCTCAGCATTCATTCTCCCCTTCTTCCTTTTAGTGACAGAAAGTTTTATCTGGGCAAATGGCCTCCCAGCTAAAGACTGCATTTCACAGGCTTGCTGGGGCTTGGGTGTGACCATATGACTAAGTGCAGGCTAGTGGAATGGGAGAGAAACAATGTGTGGAACTTCAAGTCATTCTCTTCAAGATGAAACTGCTTGGGTGGGTGCTCTTATTTGTTCCCTCAGATTAGAATGTGGGTGAGGTGTTGGATGTCAGCCTAGGCAGTTAGGCGATCAGTACCCAAGGAGATGGTGGGGCTGAACACGAAAGGGCCATGGGTCCCTGGGTCACTCTGTGCTGCTGAGTTTCCTAGCAAGTCTTGATTGCTTCTTCTGGACTTTTGCATATACGAGAAATAGACTTCTGCCTTGTCTGAACACATAATACCTTGTTACAGTATTACAGACTGTGCTGTAGCTGAAATATGCATGTCTTGTGCATACAAACAACTTGTGAATCATAAATGATGTCAAAGAAAGACTTCTCTGTAAAATGGAGCAACTCAATAGCCCAACACATGGTTTAGTAGCAATTGGACATCATAGGCAAAATATAAATCTTGACCTAAACCTTATACCTTATGCAAAAATTTAACTCAAAATGGATCACACACTAAAATGTAAAAGGTAAAACTCTAAGAGTTTTAGAGAACAACAAAGGCAATCTTTGGAACTCAGGGCTAGGCAAAGACCCTATAGATACCACACCAAAGCACAATCCATACAAGGGAAATTTGATGATGTGCTGCATCAAAATTATAAAAATGTTTACTCTGTGAAAGTCTATGTGAAGAGGGTGAAAAGACAAACCGCAGGCTGACGGAAGATATTTGCAAACCACAGGTCTGACAAAGGAATACTATCTAGAATACATAAAGAACTCTCAAAGCTCAATAGTAAAAAAACTCAAGACAATCCAATTAGAAAATGGGCAAAATACATTTCACCAAAGTCAATACACAGCAGGAAAATATGCCCATAAAAAGATGACCAACATTATTAGCCATCAGGGAAATGCAAATTAAGACCACAACGATGTATCACTATACATTTATTAGAATGGCTAAAATAAAAAATAGTGACAATGTCAAATGTTGGCAAAGATGTGGGAAAACTGGATTACTCATACATTGTTGGTGGGAATGTAAAATGGTATAGTCATTTGGAAAACAGCTTGACAGTTTCTTAAAAAAATCTTAAAGATATAATTACCTGTGACCCAGCAATTGCACTCTTGGGCATTTATCTCCCAGAAATGAAAACTTATGTTCATATAAAAACTTGTACACCAATGTTCATAGCAGCATTATTTGTAGTAGCCCAAAGCTGGAAAAAGTCCTGATGTCCTTCAACAAATGAATCGTTAAACAAATCATGCTATATCCATATGGTGGAATATTACTCAGCAATAAAAAGGAGCACATTATTTATGCACTCAGTAATGTGGATGAGTCTTCAGGAAATTTATGCTGAGTGAAAAAAGCCAATCTCCAAAGGTTCTAAGATTCCATTTGTATAACATTTTAAAAATGTATACATTTAAGAAATAGAGAGATTAGTGGATGCCAGGGGTTAGGAGCAAAGTGTATTAGTCAGGGTTCACCAAAGAAACAGAATAAACACACAGACACACAGATACACACACACACACACACACACACACAGAGCAAGAGAGAGTGAGAGAGAGAGACAGAGAATGCTAGAGAGAAACAGAGGGGAGAGCCCAGAGATACAGAGAAAGAGGGATAGAGAGACTGAGAGAGGCACACAGAGAGAAAGAAGGGGGAAGAGCTAGAGAGAGAGAGAGAGAGAGAGAGAGAGAATGTTAGAGAGAAAGAGAGGGGAGAGCCCGGGAGATACAGAGACAGAGAGATAGAGAGACAGAGAGACACACACACACACACACACAGAGCGCGCACGCCAAAGAGAGAGAAAAAAATTTATTATAAGGTAATAGCTCACTTGATTAGTCCCTACTCTCTGCAAGCTGAAAACCCAAGAAAGCTGTTGGCGTAGGTTAAAAGTCCTAGCTTCGGCCGGGTGTGGTAGTTCATGCCTGTAATCCCCACACTTTGGGAGGCTGAGGTGGGTGGATCACAAGGTCAGGAGATCGAGACTGTCCTGGCTAACCCAGTGAAACCCTGTCTCTACTAAAAATACAAAAATTAGCCGGGCGTGGTGGCGGGCACCTGTAGTCCCAGTTACTTGGGAGGCTGAGGCAGGAGAATAGTGTAAAACCGGGAGGTGGAGCTTGCAGTGAGCCACGATCACCCAACTGCACTCCGTCTCCAAAAAAGATAAAAATAAAAATTAAAAAAAATTTAAAAAAGTCCTGCTTCTTTTTTTGTTTTGTTTTTTTGTTTTTGTTTTCTGTTTTGAGATGGAGTCTCTCTGTCATCCAGGCTGGAGTGCAGTGGCACCATCTCGGCTCTGTGCAACTTTTGCCTCCTGGGTTCAATCAATTCTACTGCCTCAGCCTTGTGAGTAGCTGGGACTACAGGCACACGCCAGCATGCCAGGCTAATTTTTTTTTGTATTTTTGTAGAGAGGGGGATTTCACCATGTTGACCAGGCTGGTCTCAAACTCCTGACCTCAAGTGATCCACCCATCTTGGCTTCCCAAAGTGCTGGGATTACAGACATGAGCCATAGGGCCCAGCCTAAAAGTCTGAGCTGCTGAGAGCCAATGGCACAGATTCCAGCCTGGGTCTAAAGACCTGAGGACCAGAAGCACCACAGGTAGGGGGTCAGTGTCCCATTCCAGTTCAGGCAAAGGGCAAGGGAAAACTCTTTCTCCACATTTTTGTGCTTTTCAAGCCCTCAGCCTATTGGATGATGTCCACCTATATTGGGGAGGTCAATCAGCTTTACTTAGTCTATTCAAATGCTCATCTCTTCTGGAAACACCCTCACAGACACACCCAGAAATAATGTTTAACCAGACAGCTGAGCAGCCTGCCATCCAGTCAAGCTGACACATCAAATTAACTACCACACAGGGTGCAGAGGGAGATTAGCCATCAGGGAAATGCAAATTAAAACCACAATACCTTTTTCTTTTGGTGATTATAAAAAGGTGACACAAGTTATCCTTGCAGTGATTGAGCTTTTCAGTATTTTCATTGTGGTGGGGGCTACACAAATCTACACATGTGATAAAATTGTATTGAGTGTGCATGTGCTTACATCTTCCCAGCACAGGGGTACAAGTAAAACTAAGAAAATTTGGATAAGACTGGTGGATTCTATTAACATAAATATCCTGGTGGTGATGTTGTGGTATAATTTTTGCAAAATCTTGCCAGTGGGGGAAACAGATAATACAGGATTACTCTGTATTATTTCTTTCTTTTCTTTTTCTTTTTGAGACAGAGTTTTTGCTCTGTTGCCCAGGCTGGGGTATAGTGGCATAGTCTCAGCTCACTGCAACCTCCGCCTCCTGAGTTCAGGTGATTCTCCTTCCTCAGCCTCCTGAGTAGCTGGGATTACAGGCACCCACCACCAGGCCCAGCTAATTTTTGTATTTTTAGTAAAGATGGAATTTTGCCGTGTTGACCAGGCTGGTGAACTCTTGACCTCAGGTCATCCACCTGCCTTAGCCTCCCAAAGTGCTAGGATTACGGCATGGGCCACTCCGCCCGGCCTGTATTATTTCTTAAAACTGCATGTGACTCTACAGTTATCTCAGTAAAAATTTCAATGAAAAACCTCCAGGAACCAGGAAATATCCATAACCTCTCTTAGATGCACTAGTCAAAAACATTTTCTAGAGCAATGAGAAATAAAAGAAAATTAAGAACTTGCTTTGGAAAAGGACTGTAAGGTGAACTATTATAGCTAATTCCTGATAAGAATTTTACATACAAAGATATTATAAAGAGATGGTCTACATTTCATAAAATATGACCTTTATACACCCAAATGACATTGATAAAAGTTGTGATCGACGATGAGTGAATCAAAAGTTCCAAGTTTTTCATCTTCTATAAAGAGAAAAAAAATTGCTTTGTCATTGCCGTTGATAATTAAATACATGTTTAGGACCTTGGAAACTTGGTTGCCATCTGTATTAGTTCGTTTTCGTGTTGTTGATAAAGACATACCTGAAACTGGGAATAAAAAGAGATTTAATTGGACTTACAGTTCCACATGGTTGGGGAGACCTCAGAACCATGGTGGGAGATGCAAGGCACTTCTTACATGGTGGCAGCAAGAGAAAAATGAGAGAGAAGCAAAAGTGGAAACCCCTGATAAACCCATCAGATCTTGTGAGCCTTATTCCCTATCATGAGAATAGCACGGGAAGGACTGGCCCCCATGATTCTATTACCTCCCCCTGCATGGGGGTAGGTAATAGAATATTACCTCCACAATGCGTGGGAGTTCTGGAGATACAATTCAAGTTGAGATTTGAGTGGGGACATAGCCAAACCATATCAGCACCATAAGAATTAAAAGCAGAACCACCTTCTGAACCATTGTGGAAGGAAAGCAAACTATCTAGTCTATAAACACACGTACACACAAATGCAAACACTGTAAAAGTAAATATAAAGCAAGATGATATAAATAAGAGAAAAACAGGTACAATTAATCTAAAATGAGAAGTAGAGGAACTTGAAATGCTACCTTGGGCTGGGGTGTCTTGAAGCCTGCCCTGGGCACAGGGATGGGGTCGGATTCGCCCACAGGTTGTAGAATCAGGAGTTGGGGGTCAATCCAAGAGACAAAAATTTAGGATAAAAAATGAAAACAGAAATGTAGGCAGAGAGTACACACGAAGTGTGGTTCCAAGACAGAGAAGCAGAGTGCAGATATGAGTCCACAGGACAGATATTGAGGTCACTTGACCAGCGCAAGGGGATTTAGCATGAAGGTTGATACTGAATCTGGAGCGATTTTCCAAACTAGGAGGTCATAGCAGGACTTAAAAAAATACCTTTTTCTTTGCGGCAATTGGAAAGAGCTGCTTCAGGTGTCAGGCCAACTCAAAGATGCTGTCTATGGGAGATACACCTGAAATACCCAATGGAGAGAAAGTGTCTTCTAATATCACCAAGGGTAAGCAAAGAGAACTTGGGGAATAGAAGCTGGGGGCACCTAGGGGGCATTCTTGTTGACAGAGTTGTCTATGTGCCTCCCAGTTCTCTCCCTGGTTCTCTCTTGAATATTTTCCAACCACGCTTTTGCTACTGCTGCCTCACAAAACAGCTCTTACCAAAGTCACCCCAGGCTCTACTGGCTACTAATCCAGCCCTGCCTTGCTGACTTACTGGGCATTGGTTTCGTTGACTCTGCTGAAACACTGGCTTCCAGGACACCCTAGCCCTGGTTCTCCTCCCGCCTGTCTGACCTCCCCTTCTTACCTCCTTTGCTGGTTCTGCCTCCCCTCTTCAGCCCCTACATGTTGGAAGAGCTCAGGTCACAGTCCTTTGACCTCTGAAACAATTTAAAAAATTATGATCTATACTCGTTTTCCAGAAGAAGTCATCCAGTCTCATGGGTTTAAGGTCCTGCCATAAGCTGATGAAAAGGAAGATCTGGATCTAGTCTGCATGTGGATGGCTGCTGGGAAAGCCAAGGTAGGGTTTCCTATCTGATTTACCCGTCTCAAAGCCTGGATGAACAATGCTGTGTGAGTCAGGTTTCTCAGCATTGGTGCTATTGACATTTTGGGCCAGATGATTCTCTGTTGTGGAGCTGTCATGTATTAGGGGATATATTATAGGAGGTGATATGGTATGATATTATAGAAAGTATTATAGGATGTGATATGATATCATATGATATATAATATATTATAGGATACAATATGATATGATAAGATATGATGGAATAGGGTGTATTATAGGATGTAATATGGTATGATAGAATGGGATGTATTATAGGATCGATATGATACAATACAGCATTATAGGATGTTGTATGATATGATATTATAGGGTGTACTATAGGATGTGATATATGATAGGATAGGGTGTATTACAGGATATATGATAGTATAGGATAGGATGTATTATAGACTACTGAGCAGCATTCCTGGTCTCTATCTCTTAGATCTCAGCAGCACCCTCGCCAACAGTTGTGACAATCAAAAGTGTCTCCAGACATTGCCAAATGTCTCCTGGGGTGCAAAACTACCCTGATTGAGAACACTGGTATAGGTAGTGAGAGGGGAAGGCTAGAAATAATCCGCAGAGAGAAGGAGTAAAGGCTGGATGTGTGTACTCAATGAATGGGATTAGTGTAAAAATTAAACATGCAGAACATTAAATCTAGAGAAAAAGGAGGATCCTGAGGTACAGTTTGTTAACCTTCTGACTGCAAAAAATATTTCATGTGTAGTTGGCACCAAAGTGCTCCTCAAGAAACAAAGTCTCCAAGGGCCGAGCCAAGCTGACTGTTTATTTTACATAAACTTTCTATATTTAAGAAGGGAGGGAATAAGTTAAGTGGTTGGCTAGGAAAGTCAAAATTCCTGATGTTTATTTGCCTGATTGCTGACCTTTTTAATAATTTTGTTTTTCCATTTAATGTTGCCAAGTGGAACTGAGTATTGCTTATGGACTCATACATACATAAGTCCAGAACTCTTTTTAGCTCAGTAGACATGTTTCTAGGGCCAATTTACATGGTCAATCGAGATCACCTATTAATACATCAATCACAAAATGATTGTTTTAGGGTGACTGCTTAGGATGATGGGCCACTCACTGTTACAATAGATGAGCAAATTAAATGGAAGGTTGAAGGCTAATTATACAGAGTCCCTTAGTTTTAGGGTTTCCCCTCTTCTTCCTTCCTTCCCTCTTCCATTCTCAGTTTCCATTAATTTCTTCTTCCCTTATTAATAATAATAATATGCTTTTGCTGGTGCAGAGAAAAAGACAAGCAGTAGAGTAGAGAAGTGAATATAGGAAGAGAACAGTATATTTTTGACAGCAGTTGGGAAGGAATTGTAGTGTTTAAAACAAACAAAACCCTAAAGTCTCTCTATTATCACAGGTCTATTATTAATCTTTCTGGAGTGGAAAGAGATGGCAGATGCATTCTGCTCCTAATATTATCTTTTGTAAATCTTTGCCTTGCTTTAGAATATTTCCATAATGAAGTCCACACAATGCCTGCCTTTTGCAGCTTTTATTGAAATAGTGATTTTTGTTATTTTAACTCACAAATATAAAAATTTGCCAGTATTGGCCGGGCGCGGTGGCTCAAGCCTGTAATCCCAGCACTTTGGGAGGCCGAGACGG
>NW_012117488.1:13958287-13964463 GCF_000951035.1 Colobus angolensis palliatus | reverse complement strand
TTCCCTTTCCTTCCCTTCCCTTCTCTTCCCTTCCCTTCTTTCTTGAGTCTCACTGTCACCCAGGCTGAAGTGCAGCGGTGTGATCTCAGCTCACTGCAACCTCCGCCTCATGGGTTCAAGCAATTCTCATGCCTCAGCCATGCAGGTAGCTGGGATTACAGGTGTGTGCCACCACGTCCAGCTAATGTTTGTATTTTTAGAAGAGACGGGGTTTCACCATGTTGGCCAGGCTGGTCTCCAATGCCTGACCTCAAGTGATCCATCCGCCTTGGCCTCCCAAAGTGCTGGGATTTCAGATGTGAGCCACCATGCCTAGCCACAAATTCTTTCTTTTTAATCTAGTTTTTAAAATGTAATTTTATTTTAGATTCTGAAGATATGTGTGCATACTTGTTACATGGGCATATTGCATACGGTGAGAACTGGGCTGCTAGTGAACTCATCTCTCAAGTAGTGAATATTATACCCAATAGGTAATTTTTCAACCCTTTCCCCTTCCCACCCTCTTCACTTTTCGAATCCCCAGTGTTTATTACTTCCATCTTTATCAGACTTCCCAAATTCTTTTTCTTTTCTTTTTTTTTCTTTTTCTTTTTTCCTTTTTTGAGACAGGATCCTGCTCTGGCTCCCAGGCTGGAGAGCAGTGGTGCAATCCTGGCTCACTGGAGCTTTGACGTTGAAAGCTCAAGCTATCCTCCCACCTCGGCCTCCCAAAGCACATACATTCTTCTGACAAATTGGGAAAATATGCTTCAGTTCATGAGATAAAAATGAAACTTGGTGCACATTTGCATTTATTTTGCTTAAGAGAGCTGAATGGTGTTTTCAGAGGTAGATTTACTAATTAAATTCCTAACGAGTGAACTGAGGGCAAGACTTTATCCAGAAAAAGCAAGTATCTTTCAGACAACTTGTTCAAATGCCTATGACCTTGCTTATTCTTTTCCCTAGTTAGAAGTGCACTATTTAAGAAATGTCCTAGAGATGGCAAGAGGCTATTTTTTTTGTGGCTGGAGAACATCTTTCCATGAGTGCAAAGTTTCCTGCAGTGGGAATACCCTGAGTTACAAGCCTGGCTCAGGCGATTCAGAATCCCTGACTGAATCTTGGGAAAGTCACAGGTTTTCTCTGGACCTTTGGTTCCTTATCTGTAAAATAAAGTGGTTGAAATAGAAACCTTGCAAGCTTCTTTCTCACATCCCATGATGACATACTCTTCAAGTCCTTAAGCAGGATAATTATGGCAAATGAGGGAAACTTCTGGGGGAGTGAGTTGCTTTGGATAGTGAATCTTGTTCTTCTGGAGAACTTATGTTTTTGGCACAAATTGAATTTTTTTCTCTGCCTGGTTCCTCTTGGAACCAAAGCAAACAAAATTCTCTGCCTTTTTTTCCCCTCTAAATTTTCCTTATTCAATTTTCACAAATGAAGGTGACTATCACCTCCTAATTCAACTTTAGGAGAGGAGTATGAACTAGCTGAATGATGACAGCTTGTAGAAAATCTGTGCCTTGTTCATTCATCTTGTTGCTATATTTTGTTGCTAGAGAGATAAACATTTTGTGGCAAATCATGGTGCGAGTCAGGATTTTGGCACAAGACACATTTTGTAGATGCAGTAAAAAGGTGTTTGTGTCTAGCTCTGAATCCAAGCTTCTGATTGAATGGACAAGAGAAGATCAAATGAACTTTTACATTTATTCATTCTGTTTCATTTCGGAGCTTTGCCTGGGTCAGGGCAGCTTACTCTCCAGTCTCTGCCTTCAACTTTGGTGCGCTCAATTTTTTCTCTGGTGTCATTACCTAAACTCTGAAAACTCCATTTATTTCACAAAACGTTTCTCAACCAATTGAATCAAAATTGGTGCATTCCAAACCTCTCCCCTTCCACTCCCCTCCAACCCTTGGTTTTGATACAGGAATAGAATTGGGAAGGGAGTCACATACTCATTTTGCTTTGAAGAATTTTCATTTACTCCAATGCTTTTGAAAGGTTAAAAATCATTTCTGTGCCTGTTCTTTTTGGAATATTGTCTCACTAAGACTGAGGAAAATGTCCTTGAATGCTTTAATTTGATTTTCAAGAAGTGTGTTCTCCAAACTCCACATTTTGGCCTTACACAAACTTTAATCTCCATATGTCATAGAATATTAAAAAATGCTTTTTTCTCATGCAAGCATAAATTAGACAATGCTGGGTGAACAAATAATAATCATCTCAAATGACTGCTGCAGGAAGAATGCTTGATAGTGTTAAACGGTCAATGCTGCAGTTTTAGTTTCCAACTTTAAGCAAGAAGCTCATCTTCTCCATAAAACAATGTTAACAATCCCCTGCCCTGGTCCCCACCAGCTCTGCTCCCCTCTCTGTCCCTCGCCAGTAACCACAGAGCAGAAGCTGATGAGACAGAGGGAGTAAGCGTGCATTCGCATTACATCATCCTGTTAGAGAGACAGTAACTGCAGCCGTGTGGGCTTGTGGTCAGAATTTGGCAAGAGTACTAGAGGAAAGCAGGTCAGGTGCCGTGGCTCACGCCTGTCATCCCAGCCCTTTGGGAGGCTGAGGTGGGCGGATCACTTGAGTCAGAGAGTTTGAGACCAGCCTGGGCAACATAGTGAGACCCTGTCTCCAGAAAAAAATTAAAAAACTAAGCCGGGTGTGGTGGCACATGCTTATAGTCCCAGCTACTTGGGTGGCTAAGGTGGGAGGACCACTTGGGCCTGCGAAGTCAAAGCTGCAGTTAGCTATGATTGTGCCACTGTATTATTCCTGCCTAGGTGACAGAGCAAGACCCTGTCTCCAAAAAAAAAAAAAAAAAAAACAAAAACCGAGAGAGAGAGAGCGAGAGAGAGCGAGAGAGAGCGAGAGCGAGCAGACACTTCGGTAGAAATCCATACACAACCTGCAGCCATCAAGCAAAGCACACAGGGAACTCCTTGAATCAAGAGGCAGATATTCCAGGTTGGGTGCAGTGGCTCACACCTGTAATCCCAGCACTTTGGGAGGCCAAGGCTGGGGCCAGCAGATCACTTGAGGTCAGGAGTTCGAGACCAGCCTGGCCAACATGGTGAAACCCCATCTTTACCAAAAATACAAAAATTAGCTGGGAGTTGTGGCACACACCTATAATCCCAGCTACTCAGGAGGCTGAGGCAGGAGAACCACCTGAACTCAGGAGGTGGAGTTTGCAGTGAGCCGAGATTGCCCCACTGCACTCCAGCCTGGGCAACAAGCAAGACTCTGTCTCAAAACAAAAACAAAAACAAAAATAAACAACCAAAAAAAAAAGAGAGTCAGCTATTCCAGAATGGCCACGGGACATGGAACCAGTGCTTGGTCACACTTGGGGGATTTCACAAGCTCTTTCCTGAGGAGAACTGGAGACAGATGTCAACACCCAGTATGAATTCTTTGGGATACAATGACTATAACTGACATACAGGGCTTTTATGTTACCTGGATTCCTGAATATGAATCCAGTTATTCTCAACAAATTTGCATTGTTTCAAAAATCCTCATAAAGGCTGGATGTGGTGGCTTATCCCTGCAGTCCCAGCAATTTGGGAGGCCAAGGTGGGAGGATCACTTGAGACTGGGAGTTTGAGTCCAACCTGGACAACACAGTGAAACCCTGTATCTAAAAATAAAATTTAAAAATTAGGTGGGTGTGGTGGTGTGCACCTTTAGTCCTAGCCCGATAGGAGGCTGAGGCAGAAGAATTACTTGAGCTCAGGAGTTTGAGGCTACAGTGAGCTATGACTATGCCACTGTACTCCAGCCTGGACAACAGAACAAGATCCTGTCTCTAAGAAAAATAAACAAACAAAAAATGAAAGCTCTGTAAATACCCTAGCCTTAGCTGCTGCAACAGATAACTATGGTTGATTCAGTAGCTTAATAATTTCCAAGAAGTTTCTCGCTCACAAAATGGTCCAATGTAGATGTTTGTGGCCAGCAGGACCATTTGCACCACGTGGTGATTTAGGGATCCAATTCCTTCTATCTGTGGATCTGTCCTGTCCTAGGGGTTCAAGCTCTCTTCATTGAGATGCCGGAAGGGGGAAGCAATGTTTTACCTGCTGTTGTCATTGAAGTTGACCCCTCACCACTCAGTGCAGTCTTAGAAAAGAAATCTGAGCTAATCTGATTAATTTTTCTAAGGTCTGGTTTAATAATGGCCTTGAACCAATGTGGAAAATGACACTTAGAAGTAAGTCCACTGGGAGATCTCTGGGAAAGGCTTTCTTTCCCTTAAGGAAGAGTTACGGGGGAGTTGCTCTTTCTTTTCTTTCTCCGAACGATTGTGTCTCTCTCCTGTTCCCTTTAATCATATGATGTGCCTGTCTCCCCTTCACCTTCCGCCATGAGTGGAAGCTTCCTGAGGCCTCACCAGAGGCAGGTGCCAGCAGCATGCTTCTTGTATAGCCTGCAGAACCACGAGCCAAATAAACCTCTTCATGAATTACTCAGTCTCAGGTATTCCTTTATAACAATGCGGATAAACACAGTTTATTATTGAGATTTTTCTATTTGCAATTATAAGAAAATACATACTGGAAATGGAGCTGAAATGAGTCAGAGGCTTTTGTCAGTTTTCAAAATATTATTTACCAGGAATATTTCATGTTTGCATGTTACATGTAAAAAAAGTAACATGCTTGTTATTTACCAGCTCCCAATTGATTGCATGTCCATTGTGCATTGGGGGTTATTTCACTGTTAGTTGAAGTAGCTACTTAAGCTGAAATGGTTTATTTTGCCACTCACTTGACTGCTAATTGTTAAATGTTCCTGTGTCTTTTGATCACGAGCATATCCTAGAAGCAGCTATTTGCCTATGAGAATTCCAGTGCACACCAAACTGACCCTAATAGGTCTGGTTTGGCTGGTGAACTCAAATAGTAGGAAACTCCATTGCTTTTGTTGTCTTCAAGAAAATGACATAAGGTGCACAGTGATTGTGCAGTTCCCCTTAATCCCCAGTAAAAAGTCGGCTTTCAGAATTAATTCAGCATTGATCTATTGCTTCGTGACCCACATCAGTCAATTTAATAATAATGGAAAATGCGTTGGGTTCATTAATAGCTCTTTCGAACATTCCCAGGGTAAAAAATACAGTGTCTGTTATTATTAATCACAAAATAACCCTTTTATCATTTAGAAATTGTACAGAACATTATGATGAAGTTTATTTCAGTTCAGAGCTTGATTACAGTTCTGCCCATCTGCAGTAGGAATTTCCTTGTGGAGCTCCAACCATGCGGTTTTATTACTTGAGCTTTAGTAGTACTGAGAGCACATTGTTAGAAAAAATGGTCCATTAATCTCAGTGGCAACAGTTTAGTTTAGCCCATCCCTATAAATCCATGATACAAGTTTTAACATGATGCAGATGTTACTGTGATTCTAGAGATGAACACTTTCTTTATTCTGTGCTATCCCAGTTCATGAGTATATTTTCTCCCTTGGGCAGAAAATGAAAGTGCTCGCAAGACTTATTTGTAAAGGCATTTTTTTCTCTTCTTCAGTGTGTGGGAATTAAATAAGTGCCTTTGATTTTGGCTTTGCCATGGATGCTTTTCTTGAGCCAAATGTAAGTGAAATTCTGTGTTTTAAGTTCTACCTGATTGTTTTCACAGTATGCTAATGCATTTCCTAAAGAGTAAAACTGAGCGGTGGAGGATGGAACCATTCATTCATTCAATATATGTTTATTGAGGACCTACAGGACACAGCCTTTGCACCAGGGACACTCACAGACAGATAAACAAATCATTACAATGCTTTGCGATGAGAGCTGCAGCCAAGGAAAGCATCATAAGTGAGTAGTGAAGATGGAGCAGCTGATTCTGCCTTGATGGGGCAGTATGAAATTTGTTGGAGAGACTGGATGTGGTGGCTCACGCCTGTAATCCCAGCACTTTAGGAGGCCAAGGCAGGTGGATCACGTGAGGTCAGGAGTTTGAGACCAGCCTGGCCAACATGGTGAAACCCTATCTCTACTAAAAATACAAAAATGAGCTGGGTGTGTTGGTGGGTGCCTGTAATCCCAGCTACTCGGGAGGCTGAGGCAGGCGAATTGTTTGAACCCAGGAGAAAGAGGTTGCAGTGAGTAGAGGTCACGCCACTGCACTCCAGCCTGGGTGACAGAGCCAGACTCCATCTCACAATAAAA
>NW_012117488.1:13953443-13958237 GCF_000951035.1 Colobus angolensis palliatus | reverse complement strand
AAGAAGAATTAAAAAAGAAATTTGTTGGAGAAGATAATGTTTAAACTCAGTCTTGAAGAATGAATGGGCATTAGCAGAAGAAAGACCTTCTAGGCAAAGGAAAGAACATGGGGAAAGAACAGAGAGGCTTGAGAGAATATGATGCATTCCAGAGAACTTCCAGGATTTTACATGAAGGATTTTAGTACAGGAAGGTCTGTGTTGAGGGGTGGTGAAATTTGAGGTTAGAAATGTGGCCAGGACCAGATACCAATAGGGTTTATATGTAATACAAGTAATATTTCCCCTAAATGGGATCAGGAGTTAAGATTTCATGCCGCAGAGAGGTTCAGTCACCTTGTTGAAGACACATTTCTGACATGGGGAATGGATTGAAGGATGGGACTGGAGGCAGGGAAATATGGCAAGAGTAATTGGGGAAATATGCTCAGGTGTCACAAGTGGGATGCTGGTGATGGTGTTACTGGGATGTAGTAGGTAGAGCCAGGTTGCTACTAAATGTTCTATAACACATAAGATAATTTCCACACCAAAAAGTTAACTAGACCAGAATTTCAATGGTCATGAGGTTGAGAAACACTGGGTAACAGTATAATAAATATTTCTAAGGCTAGTCAGTTGGCTAACTTGCATTATTGTTATGATTACTTGGATATGACACAAACACAGAACTAACAAGTAGAGATGCGTCTGCTGCCTAATAGAAGTATACAAAGCATTAGGGCCAGAGTAGCCTTCAAGGTCAGCTGGCAGTGTCTTTCTTTCTCAAGCTCTCTCATTAAAGATAAATTCCTGTGTTTTAATGCAAAACCCTAAGGAATAAATACGGAGAGGTGCAACTCCTCTTGCTATTTCAGGCACTTCCTGGGGCATCTTCTAGAAACCCTGGGATTCTGCTCCACACAGTTTGAAAAATACTCACCTTGTTTCACAGTGCCTTAGTCAACCTATAAGAAAATGGAAACTTAGAGAGATTAAGTGATTTTCCCAGGATCACATGTCTGGTTGGTGACAGACCAAGGTCTTCCAATTCCAAGCCCTTCCACAACAGAGCAGGCAAACAATTAAACCACTTATTCTTGCTCTTTTTTTTCATTTCACCAAACTATATCTGTATGGTCTATTGAAATACACACTAAAATCATATATATATACACACACACTAATTATATATATACACACAGTATATTATATATAATATAATTAGTTATGTATGTGTATTAGTTATATGTATGACTTTGCTAATACATAATATAGAAATAGTTTGCTAATATATAATTTAAAAAGCAGTATACAACTATATATAATTATAATATACAATTATATATTATATATAATTATGTATTATACATAATAATGTAGTATATGTATATTAATATTATATTATATGTAATATATACAATTATATATAATTGTTATATATTATATACAATATGTACTTATATATTATAATTTTAATAATTTATTTTATATATATTAGACATATATAAAGGTTTGCGGCCAGGCGCGATGGCTCACGCCTGTAATCCCAGCACTTCGGGAAGCCGAGGTGGGTGGATCACGAGGTCAGGAGATCGAGACCATCCTGGCTAACACGGTGAAACCCCGTCTCTACTAAAGATACATAAAAAATTAGCCAGGCGTGGTGGCAGGTGCCTGTAGTCCCAGCTACCTGGGAGGCTGAGGCAGGAGAATGGTATGAACCCGGGGGGTGGAGCTTGCAGTATGCCGAGATCACGCCACTGCGCTCCAGCCTGGGCAACAGAGCAAGACTCCAAAAAAAAAAAAAAAAGAAAAATTTACTAGGACTGCTATAGCAAAATTCCACAGACTGGATGGCTCAAACAATAGAAATTTATTTTCTCGCAGTCCTGGAGGCTGGAAATCTGAAATCAAGGTATCTGCAGGGTTGGTTTCTTCTAAGTCCTCTCCCTTTGGCTTCCAAATGGCTATGTTCTCCCTGTGTCTCCACTAGTTTGTGTTTAAATTTCTTCTTCTTCTTTTTTTTATTTAGAGCCAGGATCTCATGCTGTCGACTAGGCTGGAGTCCAGTGTAGCAATCATGGCTCACTGCAGCCTCAAACTCCTGGGTTCAAGTGATTCTTCTGTCTCAGCCTCACAAAACTTTGTGATTACAGGCATGAGCCACCATGCCCAGTCCCAAGTCTCTTCCTCTAAGAAACCAGTCATATTGGAATAGAGTCCACCCTAATCATCTCATTTTAACATAATTACCTCTTTAAAGGCTTTGTCTCCAAATACAGCCACATTTTGAGGTACCGGTGTTAGGACTTTAGCATGTGAATTTTGTGGGGACACAGTTCAGTCCATAACAATATAGAGATATAAATTTTGTGTTTGTTTAAGGGTGATGATTACTCTCAAATCTTCCAGCAGAGTGCTGCTATCTACCTTATTATATGATGTGAGACCTGTTCTTATTTATGAAATGGGAATGCAGTGACAGACCCCTTTCCACCAGGTCACTCACTGTAAGAGTGATCTACAGAAAGAATTGTAAAATATCTAATATTAGGAAGTGCTCCAAAGATACTGAATGCGCTGTGAGGCTCTTTGATAAAAATCTTTAAATAAATTTTGCACACCAGTAAGTCTGAATTATAATTATATTGCATTACTGTTCCCGCCATGAGCACATTTATGACAAAGTTGGGAGCTCCCCAAGCACTTTCTGCATGCTAGGATTCTAGAAAGCTGACCTGAGGAAGCAGAGGTAAGGGACTCAACACTCATTAGCTTTTGGAATTTATCAGAAATGTGAGCTTTGAGATTTTATGCCTGCCGCTTTCTACCTTCAGAAACCTAGGAGCTTATGTTCAAACTCAGTTTTTGAACTTTGGAGAATGGGTTTCTAGTCTTGCACTTGAATTGTGTTGTTGAAGACTTTCATGTAAAATATCTGTATTCATTTGTTCAGTGTGGGGTTTGTTCAAAGCAAGTGATGCCTCCTAACTTTGGGATGATATGCATATCTGGGTTGGGAGAATTCTCTACACAAGAGAGAGAAAATGTGATGGTATTACTTTATGTATGTCCAAAAAGAAATAAAGACCTTACAAAGTTGTGATTTTGATATAAACAGACAAAATTACTGTTTGGGAATCACTTTTTGGAAAGCAGTGACTGAGATGGGCCTTGGGAGAGGAGTTTCTGCTGCTGAAGTGTCTCCTGGTAACACTTTGTTTCTGTCTTCACTGTTCTAGCCCTGGCTTGTGTTCCCGCCTGCCTGGGTTCCTGCTGAAGCCCTCGCCTCCCCGCCCATCCTTCCCACTCACTGAGCCAACAGAGAGATCTGCCAAAAACACCATCTGATCACACTGCTCCCCTACTCCTCTTGGAAACCTTTGAGTGATTCTTCATTCCTTAGAGACCAACGTTCATCTGAGCTTGGTGTCTAGATCTCTCATATTCCACGCCTTCCCCTCAATTCCCTCTTCACCTCTGAATCCCGAGCCTAATTCACTAATCCCACTTCCTTTCCTCTGAGCCTCTGTTCAAATGGTCTTCTATTCTTTGAATACCATAATTTCTGTCTTGTCACCTGTCCGATCCATTTCTTGAATTGCAATCCTCTTCTTCTCCCCAGGAACCTTCTCAGGTCACCTCAACACAACCCAACTTTGTTAGCTGCCGGACATCTCACCGTTTACCTTGCATCTGAGCATTTATTTATGTACCAGAATTTTTGTACCCTGCAACCTAAAAGAGTAGAACTGTGTCTCAATCATGGGTCGTTTGTTCCCCAATACAGAGGCCAAAGTGCATTGTACAGAGGACACCCTCAACAAATATTAGCTGAATTGTAGAAATGGAACCATTTAGCTATTAATGGTGAAAATTTACCCCATCTGTAAAGGTTTTGGATATGCTGTCAGTGCCATGCAATTTGAAGCTCTAACCTCTCCACCAGACAAGCGAATTGGGATGTGACTGAGCTGTGGAGCTGTTGAAAGGTGATCTTGCTTCTTGGGGGTGAGTGGATTTCCAGTTTAGTTGGCTCAGCTTGTTGCTGAGTAATGGTAATGAATGAAGTGCTGATAATGAATGAAGTGCTGATATGACATTCTTCTTGTACTTGGTGGTTTTGATAGATGAATGTTAACATCCAGTGAGCATAACAAACTAGAATTGGTTTTCTTTCAAAAGCAATGGCTTGTTTGGAAAATATTGATCCAGGTGGATATGCAGTGTGGAGTTTCTATAGTCACATTTCATGATGGGCCCTGAATTTGGATGTAATTTCTATACACTGCCTCATATTGTTGTTCTGATTGAGCATCACTTTCCATTCGTAGAACTCATTTGTGGCAAATGCCTCATGGAATTTCCTAGGATTTAATGATTGAGCCTGGTTTGCTTATAGGAAGTATTTTATGGGTGGGATGTACATAGACTGAAGACATTATATTTACTATATTTTAAATACATTTTAGTTTTTGAATTTTTTTTCTAGTGACTTTTAATTAATTTATTTTTTTGAGAAGGATTCTTGCTCTGTGATCCAGACTCGAGTGCAGTGGCATGATCTTAGTTCACTGCAACCTCCGCCTCCCGGGTTCAAGTGATTCTCCTGCTTCAGCCTCCAAGTAGCTGGGATTATTATGGAGAAACATGCACCACCACATCTGGCTAATTTTTATATGTATTTGTTAGTAGCGATAGGACAGGCTGGCCTCGAACTGACCTCAGGTGATCCACTCACCTCGGCCTCCCAAAGTACTGGGGTTATAGGAGTGAGCTACTGTACCCGGCCCACATTGACTTTATTTTTAA
>NW_012117488.1:13866916-13952304 GCF_000951035.1 Colobus angolensis palliatus | reverse complement strand
TAATCCATCTTAAATTAATCTTCATATAAGGAGTAAGGAAAGGATCCAGTTTCAGCTTTCTACTTATGGCTAGCCAATTTTCCCAGCACCATTTATTAAATAGGGAATCCTTTCCCTACAAGCCGTATGGACTTTAACTTGATACCCTTCAAGTATATAATTTCTTACTGATGTTCACAGCATTATATCTCACTGTTCTTCCTAGTGGAGTCAAGTGGATTTACTTGCTGTACAATGAATACTCTGGTATAATTTTGCTCATATTCTCCCTGGTCTGCACACATGTCTTCATCTTCCTTTTGTCTATTTCAATTGTGCCTATGTTATTTTGTTATTCCTAGTGTTGTTTAATTTCTCTTTTGCCTGATCAGTTTTGCCAATAGTTTATTCATTTTGAATTTTTTTCCCCTAAGAACCTACTTTTGCTTGTGTTGTTTGTTTTCATTGGTTTTTTGTCTTTTTAATTGATTGCTATATGGATCTTTATTATTTCCTTCTATCTATGTCCTTCAGATTTATCTGTGGTCTTTTTTTGGTTCCGTTTATTCATACAAAATTTGTATTGTATTATTGAGTTGTAATTCACATAACGTAAAGTTCGTGATTGTTAAGTATATAATTAAATGAGTATTAGCAGATTTATAGAGTTGTGCAATTATCAGTACAATTTAGTTCTGGAACTTTTCCATTATTCCCAAAATTTCTCTTGAGCCTGTTTTCAGTCTTTGCTCCCATTCTTCCTCCATAAGCCCTAAGAAACCACTGATCTATCTTCTGTGTCTAATAAATTTGCCTTTTCTGGACATTGGCTGTAAATAGAATAATACAATATGTAATTTTGTGGGTCTTGCATGTTTCATTTTGCAAAACGTTTTCGAGGTTCATCCATATTGTACCATGTATTCGTATCTTGTTCTTTTTTACTGCTGACTAATATTCTGTGGTATAGATATACAATATTTCATGTATCTATTTACTGTTGTTTCCAGTCTTTAGCTATTATGACTAGCACTGCTATGAACATTATACAAGTTTTTGTGTGATTATATATTTCCATTTCTTTTGGATATGTTTCTAAGAGTAGAATTGCTGAGTTGTATGGTAATTTTCTATTTCACTTTTTAAGAAACTGCCCAGCAGTTTTCCAAAATGTCTATGCTATTTTACATTCTCATCAGCAATGAATGAGGGTTTCAGTTTCTCCATATTCTTACCAACACTTTGCATTGTCTGTCTTTTTGAATATTGTCATTCTTGTCGATGCATAGTGATATTCTCATTGTGGTTTTAAGGTGGATTTCCCTAATGTTTAATGTTGTTGAGCATCTTTTCACGTGCTTAATGGTCATTTATATATTTTCTTTGGTAAGATGTCTGTTTTGGCCATTTAAAAAATTGAGTGTTTCGTCTTTTTATTTTGAGTTGAGAGTTCTTTATATATTCCACATGATTTGGAAATACCCCTAGTTTATTGCTTGTCTTTTCAATTACTTAATTGTGTCTTTAGAAGCAAAACATTTTTAACTTTAATGAAGCTCAATTTAATAATTAAAAAAAAGATTTGTGCTTATACTGTTGTATCTAAAAACTCTTTGCCTGATTCTAGATCATAAAGATTTTCCCCTGTATTTTGTTTCAGAAATTTTTATACTTTGAACTCTTAATTGACAATTCTGGGATCCTATTTGAGTTATTTTGTGTATGTTGTGAGGTAAGAGTCTAAGTTTTTTTTTTTTTCATTTTTTGCCTATAGACATCCAGTGGTCTCAGCACTATTTGTTGGAAGAACTCTCCTTTCTCCACTGAATTATCTTAGTAATTTGTCAAGAATCAATTGAATGTAAATGTAAGTGTTTCTTTCTGAGTTCTCTGTTCTGTTCTATTGATCCATGCCTATTTTACACAAACATCAAATCATTAATGATTGTAGCTTAATAGTAAGTTTGAAAATTGGGTAGTGTGTGTCTTCAAACTTGTTCTCCTTTTTCAAAATTACATTGATTCTGTAGATCCTTTGCATCCTCATCCACATTTTAGGATTAACTTGTTGATTTTCTACAGACAGGATGATTAGATTTTTAATAGAAATTACATTTAATCTATAGATCAATTTGGGAAGAACTGTCCAAAGTTTGACTGTGATGTGATTTGTTTGTGCTTAGTCTTGAGCTTCTTGGATCTGTAGATTATCTTCTCTTTTTATCAAGTTTAGAAAATTTTAGGCCATTGTTTCTCCAAATATTTTCTGCTTCTTTTTCCTTTTCTTCTGGGAATACCATTACAAGTGTATTGGTACCCTTGATGTTGTTTCACAGGTCTCTAATGCTTTGATAACTTTTTTTTTAATCTTTTTTCTCTGTTCATCAGATTGGATAACTTTTATTGATCTGTATTTACATTTACTGATTCTTTTTTCTGCATTTTAAATCTGCCAACCAAATATTCTCCTAATGAATATTTCATGCCAGTTATTGTACTTTTAATTTCAGAATTTCCATTTGGTTCTTTTTAAAAATAATTTTTGTGTATTCAGCTTATGTGTTGAGTCATTATTGTCACAGTTTCTTTTAACCTTTAAATATGGTGTTCTTTAACTTTTAAGATATATTTATAATAGCTGCTGTGAAGTCTTTGACTACTAAATCCAACATCTGGAAACACTCAGACAGTTTCTGTTAACCGCTTTTTTTTTCTTAAGAAACACTTTCTTGTTTCTTTCTATGTCTACTAATTTTTGTTGTTCTTATTGAATTCTGGATATTTAGATAATATATTGTTTTAACCACAGATTCTGTTTTTCCTCCCTGAGGTTTGTCTGTTGTTTAATTACTTGCCTGGATTAAATCTGAGAAGTTTGTCTCCCCACAATGTGTACATGTTGATATCTCTGCTCAGTTAACTTTTTATTTTTAAGCCTTGTTTCCTAGGGTTTGTTTCCATGTTCGCCTGTCTTGGTATTCAGTCAAAGATTAGTCAGAGGCTGAGCTCAAATGCCTTAGGTCAGTAAGGCTTCTCTATTTTGTGCTGCTGGATCTACATGTGAGTCAGGGAGCACGTTCAGTCTTGGTCCACTTTTGAGTCCACTCCAGGCCTTATTTTATGCAAGGCCTCTTGCATCTCCTCTGAGCATGTGCAGGGCTCCATCAACTAGGAATGTATGGATGGGTTGGACCTCCCTGGTCTGTGTTGCTGATGCACAAGGCTTGGAACAACTTGGAATATGCAGAAGACCTTATGAGCTCCCTTCTGGCTGTCTCACCTCCTAGAACGCCTCATCAAATCCCTGAATAGACCACTGGTTAATTACTTGCCTTCACCACGACTGCATTCTCAGGTTAGCAGAGCCACTAGCCCTCTCTGTTCACCAGGTTTGGCTATAAGATTTGCAGGTCCTACTGCAAAATGAAAATTGCTAAAAAGTCATTGTTTATGTTATGTCTGCTGATTTAGAAGTTATAGGTTTATTGCTAGTTTTTATCTAATTAAAAAATATATCCTAAATCATATTTTTTGACAAAGCTTAAAGTTATTTAGTTTTTCTCCTTCCTAAACATGACATGAATCTTGGCATTCTGTTCCATTAACTCCATTTTCTACTTCTCCTTTTTTGATTGCCATCTAGAGTTTTGTCTTGATGTGTTCTTTTAATACAAAAAGAACTAAATCGCTTTCTAATTAAGTTAATCAACATTTGATCATTTGCTGTGCTCAAAATAATTTCTTATATCCTTTAAGAGTTCATTAAGTTGAGATCTCAGAAAATCAGCACTTTTGGTTTTTGAATATCTGGAAATATCTGCATTTTATTCTCACCTTGGAGGGATTGTTTGGTATAAAATTCTCGATTGAGAGTTGCTTTATCTCCTCTCATTTACATAATCATCTTTTGAATCTGTTGTTGATGTCAGTCTAATCATTTTTACTCTATAGATGATTTGTCTTTTCTCTCTAGTGGATTCTTAGATTTTTCTTTAGCATTAGTGTTTATATTAGTGTGACTATGTGTAAGTTTTCTTGACTTTATTGTGTTGAGTAGTAAGAATGCATTTTTGATTTGAGCATCCATTTCTGAAAAGTTTCCAGTTATCTCTTTTAATTTGTCCATTCTTTCCACTGTCTTTTCTGTCAGTCTATTTATTTATTATCACGTTTGTAGAGCTGGAGTCTTGTTGTGTTGCCTAGACTTGTCTTGAACTCTTGGCCTCAAGCAGTCTTCCTGCCTCTGTCTCTCAAAATGCTAGGATTACAGGCATGAGCCACTGCATTTGGCCATAACTCACTTTAGACATATATTAGAATCACCGTTCTCAGCAGGAAGCAATTTTGCCCCCCAAGGGATATCTGGCAAAATCCAGAAACATGATTGGTTCTGACAGCTTGGGGATGCTACTGATTTGTAGTGTGCCGAGGCCAGGGATGCTGTTAAACATTCTACAAAGCATAGGACAGTGTCCCACTCCCAAAACACAACAAAGAATTTTCCTTCTCCAAACACCAACAGCCCTTGGCTGAGGACATTACCTGAAAACCACTCTCAAATCTTTTTTTTTTTTTTTTTTTTTGAGGCGGAGTCTCGCTCTGTCGCCCGGGCTGGAGTGCAGTGGCCGGTTCTCAGCTCACTGCAAGCTCCGCCTCCCGGGTTCAGGCCATTCTCCTGCCTCAGCCTCCGAGTAGCTGGGACTACAGGCGCCCGCCACCACGCCCGGCTAGTTTTTTGTATTTTTTAGTAGAGACGGGGTTTCACCGTGTTAGCCAGGATGGTCTCGATCTCCTGACCTCGTGATCCGCCCGTCTCGGCCTCCCAAAGCGCTGGGATTACAGGCTTGAGCCACCGCGCTTGGTCCACTCTCAAATCTTAAAGTATTTTTTCATCTTTTTTTTTTTTTTTTAAAAAAAAACACTCTGTTTCTTTATACTGTATTTTAGGTGACTTCCTCAGCAGTGTTCTCTATTCTCTCATTTGGTTTGTTTTCATTTTAACATTTATCCAGTTGAGTTTTTTCTAAAATTTGGTAGATTTTATTTGTTATTTCAAGATATTTGGATTATTCTTTATAACTTATTTTGGTTTTGTTTTTCTTTTGTCTATGTCTTTCACCACCAATAATTTCTTACTTTCTTTTAATGGAAGTTATTTCATTTCTCTCTTTCAGCATCTAAACATACTTACATTAAAGTCTATATTATATTGTTTCATCACATTGTTTTTACCTGGAATATATTTATCTCCTTGTTTTTGACTATCCAGGCTGCTCTAACAAATATACCATAGACAAGGTGACTTGTAAACAACAGATATTTATTTCTCACAGCTCTGGAGGCTGAGAAGTCCAACATCAAGGTGCCAGGAGATTTTGTGTCTGGTGAGTATTGACCTCCTGGTTCATAGATGGTTGGCTTCTTGCTGTGTCCTCACATGGCAGGAGGCAGAAGGAAATTATCTGGGGCCTCTTTTATAAGGAGGCCCACTCTCATGGGTTCCACTCTCATGACCTAATCACTTCCCAAAGGCTCCATCTCCTAATATCATTACATTGGAAGTTAGGTTTCAACATACGAATTTTAGGGGCACATGAGCATTCAGTCCATAACATTTGCTTTTTGCCCCTCAGAATTCATGTTCTCACATGCAAAATACATTTATTCCAGCCCAACTGTGCCCTCCTCCCCCCGCCCCAATCTCAACTTGTTCCAGCATCAACTCAAAAATTTAAAGTTCAACATCTCATCTGGATATTATCTGAATCAGATTTGGGTGCGACTCAGGCTTCAATTCATCCTGAGTCAAATTTCCCCCAAGTTATAAGCCTCTGGAATCAAACAAGTTACCTGATTCCAAAACACGATGGTGGGGCAGGCAGAGGGCAGACATTCTCCTTCCAAAACAGAGAGAAAAGAGAAGTGATAGGTTCTAAGCTAAAACCTACCAGGACAAATTCCATTAGGCCTGAAGCCTTGAGACCAATCTTCTTAGGCCTGATATTCTGCCTTTCAGGCTCCATGGGGTGGACGTCCCACCTTCCAGATCCTGTCTTCTGGACACACTGGGGCTATGATCCTGCCCATACAGCTTTCTCAGGAAGAAGCTGAGCCCCCAATGCTCTTGGTTGGTCTGCCCCATGGATTTGGTAGGCTCTTTCCTAATGGTGACCCCCTGCCTGGACTCTACCCCCATGACCTCAAGGGATATTTCTCCTGTCCTCTGAAATCTAGGTGGAGGCATTCATGTCCCTTGGGCATTCTTTGTTTGCTACCAGAGTTTGCTGCCTGTGTCCTCCAGAGGGATGACCATCATAACCTGTGCCATACCTGGGTCTACCAGAGCCATAATTGAGGTGGCTGAAGAACTTGGTGCTGGAACATGGGGAATGCAGTCTGTGATGTTAGGTGGTGCTGGGCAGTGTGCACCAATGTCCCACAGGCAGTGGAGTCCCCTCCTTTGCATTAGTCCATTGTCTTGAACAATAGTACCTGGTTGAGGCTGCTGACTGATCTTATCAAATGGTCATGTGGCCACACCCTTAGTGTTTCTTCTGAATACCCTTTCTCATTTTTTGCAACATGAGCAGGCTGGGAATTTCCCACATCTCTAAGTTCTTTTTTTGTTTTGATTAACAATTCCACCTTTACACCATTTCTCTCTTTTCTCATCTGACTATAAGCAGTCAGGAGGAGCCAGGTTGTTCCTTCAACATTTTGCCTAGAGTTTCCTAAGCCAAATCTCCAATCTCATCACTCTCATGTTCTACCTTTCACAAACACCAGGACAAGAACCAATTTAGTCAAGGTTTTGCCACTTTGTAACAAAGATCTTTCCTTCTACTTCTTTGCCAGGCCTCATCAGAATGGCCCTTAAGTGTCCATATTTCCATCACCATTCTCTTTTGGATTACTCAGATATTCTCTGAGAAGACTGAACCTTTTTCTACACCTGTCTTATTTTCTTCCTGAGTCCTCATCACAATCACTTGTGGTGAGGTAGGCTTTTTCTAGCATGAATACGCAAATTCTCTCTGCCTCTATCCATTGCCCAGTTTCAAAGCCACTGGCATATTTTTAGGTATTTGTTACAGTAGCACCCCCTCTTCCTGGTACCAATTTCTGTTAGTTTGTCTGGGCAGTATAACAGAACTCTGTTACCAGGCAGCTGATAAATGATAAACATTTATTTCTGACAGTTCTGGAGGCTGGAAAGTCCAAGACCAAGGCAGCAGCACACAGGGTGTCCAGCAAGGCCTGCTTCTGGCTTTCTAGGAGAGTGTTTTCTTGCTATAACCTTGCATGGTAGAAGGGGTGGGAGCTCTCTGAGGTCTTATAAGGGTGCCATTTCCATTCATGAGGGTTCTGCCTTCATGACCTAATTACCTGCCGAAGACCTTATCTTCAAATACCATCACATTAGGGGTTAGGATTTTAACATATGAATTTTTGGGACATGCAAACATTTATGGTACCTCCATGTAAAAATTTTATGAATATTCTATTGGTCTTAGATTTTTTCCCCCATAGTTTTTCAAATTTAGATTTTCAGGTTCATTTTAAATGGTAAGTTTTATGTTTAATTTTTTTTTTCTATTTCTCTCTGTTCTTACTTCCTTTCGTCTATGGGTTTTTAAATTTTCTCTCCTGAGATCTCTGGGCCCAGTCCAGACTAGGTTTTATGATGTTATTTTTGGGGTTCCTGTCCCAAGTTATAGTAGGGGCAGCACAGATTTTGTCCCTAGGCCAGCAGGTAGCTTACTTAAGTTTTGGACATGAAGCAGTGTCTGAGCTTGTCTACTTTTGTAGGTGTGCAGCTTGTTCAAATCTGTTTTAAAGGGGGCGTTTGGTACTGTTCCCTTAAATTCCAGTATAAAGCACCATCACAGCTTCTGATTTCAAGCCTATCCCTGCTTGGCTGTGTGACTTAGAGAATGCCTGGTTTCCTCTGACTCACAGGAACCAAACTCTGGCTACCACCTCCAGCAGGCTTGTGTTTTCATTCAACTTGCTGTTTCATTTCCTTCTATATTTTGTTTTGTTTATTTACTTTTTGAGAAAGGGTCTTGCTCTGTCACACAGGCCGGAATACAGTGGTACAATCATAGCTCACTGCAGTCCCCAACTCCTGGGCTTAAGCAATCCTCCCTCCTCAACCTCCCAAGTAGCTGGAACTACAGGTGCATGTCACCATACCTGGCTATTTGGGTTTTTCTTAATTTTTTGTAGAGGGGGGGTTCTCACTATGTTGCCCAGACTGGTCTTAAACTCCTGGGCTCAAGCAATCCTCCTGCCTTGGCCTCCCAAAATGTTAGGATTACAGGTGTGAGCCACTGCACCTGGCCTATGTTTTATTTATAATTGCCATGTGTTTGAAAGACAGAGGGTACTTCAAAGTATGAATTCACCACACTTTTTTTTTTTTTTTTAGACGGAGTCTCGCTCTGTCGCCCAGGGCTGGAATGCTGTGGCCGGATCTCAGCTCACTGCAAGATCCGCTCCCCGGGTTCACGCCATTCTCCTACCTCAGCCTCCCCAGTAGCTGGGACTAGAGGCGCCCGCCACCTCGCCTGGCTAGTTTTTTGTATTTTTTAGTAGAGACGGGGTTTCACCGTGTTAGTCAGGATGGTCTCGATCTCCTGACCTCGTGATCCGCCCGTCTCGGCCTCCCAAAGTGCTGGGATTACAGGCTTGAGCCACCACGCCCAGCCTGATTTAAAATTTAAGAAACAACTTCTAATGCCTATTATTTCTTTCAACATTCAGCTAAAGGGACACTTCTTGATTTAAACTTCTTTCATATTCTTATTGTCTGTATAGTTTTTTAAAAAATCAATCTGTGTTATGTTTGATGATATCTTTTGTATTCTTATCCTGATCTTTTTCATTACAATTCTATTTTTATCCTTATTTCTTATCTTTTCGACTAGATTGTGAGTTTCTTAAGTGTAAGGGCTCTATTTTTACTTCCTTTATTATTCTACAATGCATAGAATAAAGCTTTGAATGGAATAAATGGTCTTTGTATTTCTGTTGCATTGATTATTCTAGATAAAGGGGAGGTATTTACGAGCTGTACTTAGGGAAACAGCCTCTAGATGTTACCCTACAGTGAAGAAATGGATATTATGGTTTTAGAAGTAAGATAATCTGGCATAAGTTTTCTTTGATTAAATACCATTGATGACATGAATTTGCATTGAATTCTGGAACCATGGAACATTTGACCTGGAAGAAATTTCATGAAGCTTTTATTCTGACCCACTTTATCAATTAGATTGTGTTTGTCCTCCAGGAAAGAAATCTAAGTTACAGTGAAATGAAATAAAGGTTATCTTTCTCCTGTAAGGGAGAAGGCCAGTGATGCTCAGTGTAGCCAGGGTTAATGTGACATCCAAAAGGTGCTGATGGGGACCCACTTCTAGTGTTCTGCTCCTGCTCTTTGGTTGGTGTTTTTCTTCCTGAAGGACTAAGACAGCTGCCATGCCTCCTGCCATTGTTGCTGCATTCCAGGTAGGAATTGGAAGGAAGGGAAAAGGGCAAAAGGCCTATGTTAACTATCCCATTTGATCAGAAAAATAAAGCTTTCTAGAAGTGCCATGCAAAGATTTCTACTTACATCTCATTGGCCAGAACTGGTCACAGTGGGTCTGGGGAAATAAATTATTTTCAGCTAGCCACATTGCCACCCTATACAAATTAAGAGTTCTATTAGTAAGGATGGAGGGACATGGAAAATGGGTAGGCAAATTGTAGAGTGTGACTGACTCCCAACACTTATTTGATAGAAAAGGACCCCTCTGGAAGGATTTTGAAGGGATTTTCCAAATGATGAAGTTGAGGAGGACAGATTGTAGATCAGTGAGGCTACTGACAGATAGACTAGTTAACCTACTGATGCAGGAATCTAGGCAAGAAATGGTTCTGAACTAGGGCAGTGGCAATTATGGCTAAGAGGTAGAGGCAGGATTTAAATGATTAGGAGTTGGAATGGATACGTTTAATGACAATCACAAAACCAAAAATAATCTCAATTTTATTTCACAGTTAGATTTGGATTAGTTGTAAAAAATCTAAACCTTTTGTCTTTCAGCATTGGGGAAGAATTGCAGTTATGTATTTTATTTCATTCCATTTTATTTATTTATTTTTAAGAATTTTACTTAGTTCTGTATTTTAAATAAGAGTAGAAGGAAGAGGTATGAGTCAGCCTCAAATTTCAGAGGTTAATAAGACAAAGAGTTGTCTGGCATGTTTGAAGAGGGTATGCTACATAAGGGCTTCGGACATGGTGAAAATTGAGCTGGAAACATGGTGAGAATAATATATCTCTTTTGTAGGAATTTGGACTTGAAGTAATACATATCAATGAATGTTTTAAAAATAACTACTGTTTTAAAACTCACAACCAAGTTTATGTAATGACACTGTTCTTATTTGGAGCGTTTTACTCATCCTTAGACCTCAGACTCCATACTGCTAATGATGGTCAGTGTGTTTCCTAAATGCAGCAGATAAAATAACCATCATCACAGCCCAAGCAAGATCTATGCCTCTGTGACATTCTTTTGACCCAAACAGTTAAGAAAAGGTTGAATTTCTAGGTTTGAGAGAAGGCTACTCCTTCTGAGCTGTCATTTGAAATGCCAACATATCTCAGCTGTAGGTCAATGGGAAGTCGCATATTTTCTATTGACTACAGAACAAAGTAGCCAAATATTAATTAGCGTGCTTGAGAATGAGTGCAAGAGCTGAATGCTACCGGTTTGAATCCTTCAAGAAGATTAAAAAATTATGTGTCCCCAAATCTTTTTCTTTTTCTTCTTCTTCTTCTTCTTTTTTTTTTTGAGACAAAGTCTTTCTCTGTTGCCCAGGCCGGAGTGCAGTGGTGCGATCTCGGCTCACTGCAGCCTCTGCCTCCCAGGCTCAAGCAATTATCATGCCTCAGCCTCCCAAGTGGCTAGGATTACAGGTGTGCACCACCACACTTGGCTAATTTTTGTATTTTTAGTGGAGACGAGTTTTCACCACGTTGGCCAGGCTGGTGTTGAACTCCTGACCTCAGGTGATCTGCCCGCCTTAGCCTCCCAAAGTGCTGGGATTACAGGCGTGAGCCACTGTGCCTGGTTACCTTTTTCATTTAAGAATATTAAATGAAGTAATATTCAGAAAATGGCAATATAGAGTCAAATTCAAAATTTAAATGTTATGTGATAAAATTATAACTGATGTGAAAAACAAAACCACAGGAGAGTTGAAGAAGAAGTGTTGGAGACTTGAAGGGGTTTATAGGCCAAGGGGAGAAGGCAAGTTTGATTGAATTTATACTCCAGCTATATGGTCCTGAACTTCTGGAAGTTTCCACACATTGTCATTAGTGCTTGTAGAAGAAATAGATCATCTGGATACCTGACTGATAGTTTTATGTCTTACTCAGATATTGTTGTGTGTTCTTACTGGACTTAACAAACATACATCTGGAATCCATGCCTTTTAAGCAAAGATGAAAGTTGTCTTTAAAATGGTATAATGAAAACTTAGGAGACAAAATGAGAGCTTTATAATTTATTCTTCAAATGTGGTTGGGTTATGGTAAAGATTTTCACATGTGAATGGCTATTTATGGAAAAAATCATCTGACTGCTTAATTTCTTAAAAACAGTATTTCAACAATTTAGGTCAAAATCAACAAAGATGTGACTCTCCTTACTGCACAAGGCTCATTCTTGCATTTGACTTCAGTTGAGTACATAACGCCTTTTATCTCACAATGTGAGTCTGTCTACCTCGTTAGAATTCATAGAGCTACAGATTGGAAATGTGGTCTAAATGGAACATTTTTTGAACATAACGTGGTGCATGTCATTATTTTTCTTACCAGAAAATAACATTCCAAAGAAGATGATTTCATTTGATGAGTGGATCCACAAAGCAAAATTATCATGCCCTAAAATCCAAATAGCTTTCCAGGAAACATGTACGTTTCCCAAATTTCAAAGTCAGGTTGTAAATACAGCTGCTGCGTGTGTGATCTTCTACCAATAAAACCTTTGCAGTGAGCAAGTGCAGTATTTTGCTTGGAAAGTTACTGTGTTAACTTGTGATTCAGATTATTAAAGTCATTAAAAAATTATACATAATTCTGTGATCTAGCAGCTGGGACAAAACATAGTTTTGATTGCCAGTACAATATAATAATTTCTTGAGTTGGTATTTTAATAATTGAGAACACTACTTAAATTATGTATTTTTTTTTAAGGGAAGGAAGGTTCTTAATGGTTATTTAGGCCAGTTTACTCACTTGAAACTGAGGCTCAGAGATCGTATTTGACTTATCCATGGCCACAAACCTGCTTAATCACCTTCTTAGTTTGCCTGGTCTACTGGATTCTGCAAAGAATAAATATTGCATGCAGAGAATGTTGCAATTTGGGATTGCCTTTCAAATGTGTGTTGATATGTGCATTGACAGGATCTCTATTAGAATTTGTTGTTTTTTTTTCTGTTCACCATTCCTTTTCTCTTTATGAAGAACCCATTTCATATGGGTTCATGTGGGAGTGACTTCCCCACAGGTGGCCAAAACACAGTAGCTTGGTCAATTGGAATTTCATACTCTTCAGGCCACATGACTGGTTCAGGGGTGGGTAGTAACCTTGTCTGGTCCATCAGAGCCCTCCTCAGTCCCACTGCTGGAGCTATATAAAAATGATACCCTCTGTCTTCTATAATTGCTAGTATTAAGCCTAAAATATCTGATGACCATCTTAAGAGAATGAGGTCAACACACAAGAAACCAGAGCAAACTAAAGGATCAAAACTTGAGGACATTGTTTGAGTGACTGGATCACACTGTGGCTGAAGCAGGTGTACACCTTGGATGCCTTCTTGCTAGGTGAATAAGTAAATTTTTGTTTTTTGTGCTGAGGCTTATTGGAGTTCGTTTCTGCTACTTACTACCTGAAAAATTCTAAGTCACATAGGACTTAGGGAACACAGGATCTCAAACATTTTTGTGCTTCTACAATGGGCAAGTGAATAATACATACTGATCCTTGAAGAGGAAAGGCAAAAGCAGGGGGCCAGGAGCTTGGGTTGTAACCTTGCTCCAATCCAGAGGATGCTGTTTGTATAAAGACCAGGTGCTCCGGGAGGTGTATGGCATCACAACTGGGAATTATTAGGGTAAAAAGGGGTGACTGAAAAAAATTCTACTCTTTCTTTCACCCAGGAAATTTTGATCGGTTTCATCAATCCTGTGGTGAATATACCAGAAGGTACATTAGGATGAGGAAAAGAACCTTTTGTGCTGATGCAGGTGGAGGAAAGGTGGCCTGGTGCAGTGCAGAGGTGAGGAGTGGACTGTGCGGGGCGGACTTCCTGGCACAGCATCCATGAGTGTGGGCACCTGCTTCATGGCTGGACGTTCACTTACCTCTTCTGTGAAACAGAGGTGATTATAGAAACAGACGGCTGTGCCTGTCGATAGGGCCACTGAGAACAAACTAAGATGATACCCATGAGGCACTCAGAACAGTGCTGAGCTCCTGGTGGGTGTGCAGTCAATGTTAGCTAGTTAATGATTTTTTTTTACTAGTAGATCTTTTTTGTATTAACTGATGTCTGGGAATGTTGGCTAGAACAGAGACTTAGGCAGGGAACTTTTAGAGGAATCTGAACTCACACTTCTTACCCTTAGACACAAGTTCTTTTTACAGTACCAGGGTTGCAATTCCTGTCCATCTAGAACACCCTGCATGCACTTGCATTCTCTTGTTAGTTGCACAGAATCCCGTTTGCTGTGAATTATCCAGGAAAGGCTAGAGCCTGCCCATGGGAAAAAGGGGCTAATTTCTTAGAAGCTAGTCTGAAGAAACAGATGCTGATGAGTAGACCCACTCAGATAATACCTGCCTACTGAGTCTTCAGTCTAGTTAAGGAGCCAAGAAGTCATAACAGGCATGAATAGCTGTGTGACCCTGCAGAATTCACTAACAGCAGGAGGGCAAAGGAGACAGCCACAAGGAGCTGGGAGTTGCTGTAGAGTTGTTGAGCTGCACGGTGGATGCTGAGGCCGGGGTGGTGGCGGCGTTTACAGATCCCTGAGACCAGCCCCAGGCGGGGTGGCTTAGAGGCTGGGAGGAATCAGTCACTCAGTCCCTGTAAGTCTCTTGTGAATATTTAAGAGACTGGGCAGGTGTGAAAAGTATTTATTTTCCAAATTAAAGAATGAGGCTGGGCATAGTGACTCACACTTGTAACCCCAGCACTTTGGGAGGCCAAAGTGGGAGAATCGCTTGAGCCCAGGAGTTCACGGCCAGCCTGGCCAACAAAGTGAGACCCTGTCTCTACATAAAAATAAAAACAATTAGCCTAGTGTGGTGGTGTGCACCTGTAGTCCAAGCTACTTGGGAGGCTGAGGTGGGAGGATGGCTTGAGCCTGGGAGGTTAAGGCTGCAGTGAGTCGTGATTGTGCCACTGCACTCCAGCCTGGGCAACAGAGTGAGACTCTGTCCCCAAAAATAAAACAAATGCAGTGGCTCACACCTGTAATCCCAGCACTTTGGGAGGCCAAGGTGGGCGGATCACCTGAGGTCAGGAGTTCGAGAGCAGCCTGGCCAACATGGAGAAACGCCGTCTCTACTAAAAATACAAAAAAATTAGCTGGGCGTGGTGGCACATGCCTGTAGTCCCAGTTACTTGGGAGGCTGAGGCAGGAGAATTGCTTGAACCCAGGAGGCGGAGGTTGCAGTGAGCTAAGGTCAAGCTGCTACACTCCAGCCTGGGCAACAAAAGTGAGACTCTGTCTAAAAAAAGAAAAGAAAGGAAAAAAAGGAAAACAAATGAATTCAAGACGAGTAACATGCCTCTTTTTTTTTCTTTTTTTGAGGCTGGAGGCTGGCTAGTCAACGAAAGAGAAGGAAAATCCTTGAGTACAGCCTCTGTTTTGTGAGGTCTGCAGTCTCTGGGTTTGGCGTTTCCTCCTTGCCTGGTCTTTTCTGTGGTGGAAATGAAGGAAATAGCTCCCAGGGATCCTTTGCCCCTCAAAAAAAATTTCTGTGGAGAAAGTACAGGAGAGTAACGGGATAGCTTACTGCTCCTGATTTATTCACTGGTACCTGGGCTTCTCAGCTGCCCCGTGCACTGATTCTCCTCCTTCAGGAGAGCTGTAGCTTTAAGTACAGCAATTGTTACCTAGAGCAGGAAGACTGGAAATGGAAGGAATTGGAACTTGCTTCTTTTGGAAACGATCTTTTCTGGTATCCTGACAATTCTACGTAAGCATCTGTTAAGAGTTGGTGAGAGTCTGCCTGTGTTTTGCTCGTTAATTAGTTGTCTTGCTGAGGGGAAAATGATTTTTTATATATGTAATTAGAGAACTGATTTCACAGTATCCATAGTTAAAGTCTAAAGTTATTTACTTCAAATATTTGCATCTTCCCGTCCCCTCACCCCCTAAAACTTGTTAGAATTAGTATATTTATATTTTTTTCTAAAATGCTGATTGAAGTACAAAAGGCATAGGCTCGGGCTATTTGCAGTTCAATCTTCTGGATGGATGCTGGTTTCCAATAGAGAAATGTGCAGCTTCACAAGTTCCTCCAGGCCCTGAGTCAGATCATGGCCACCTGGTTTTATGATTAGTATGTTTGATCTTAGACCCTTCAGAGGTCCAAAATAAGAAAACAGACAAGTTGAGTCTGCTCAAATCATGCTCTACTATGAACCAGGACATCCTCAGGACAACCAAAATTGATCAGAGGCTGAAGACGGCTATACCACTTAATCAATCAGCCTGGTGATATCTTTTCATGGATAGCATTCAGTATGTCTTAAGCACTATGAATATCACCAAGGAGGGCAGGACAACGGTTCTGGTAAAAGACCCAAATCACACATGCCAAGGAACTGCAGGCACAGACCGATGCAGTGTGGTCAACCTGGAGTCATCCACACAGTTGCTGAGTAGCTACCACATGCAGCACCCACAGTAAATACAGAGGACACAGCCCCAGCCTCAAAGTGTTTAGAATCTGAGCGTGGAAACAGTATATGAAAACAGAGCACCAGGCACAGTGGCTCACCTTTGGGAATCCCAGCACTTTGGGAGGCCGAGGGAGAAGGATCGCTTGAGGCCAGGAGTTTGAGACCAGCCTGGGCAACATAGCAAGACCTACCTCTACAGAAATTTAAAACATTAGCTGGAGGGTGGTGGTGCACAGCTGTAGTCCCACCTGCTTGGGAGGTTGAGGCAGGAGGATTGCTTGAGCCCAGGAGTTGGAGGTTGCAGTGCATTCTGCTGGTAGCCTGGGAAACAGAGTGAGACCCTGTCTCCAAATATGTATATATTTATACTTCATCCCTACTTAGTAGGACAGATGAAAAGCTACTAGAAAATCCAAGGTGGGAGACATTACTGTGACCTAGTGCAAAGGATCAAAGTTTCATCAAAGAAGTAGCATTTGAAATTGATTCTTGAAGTAATAGTACAGTTTAATGATTCGGAGAACATCGGCTCTAGAAAATCATGGCTGTAATCCCAGTGCTCCAGGAGGCTGAGGCAGGAGGATCACTGGAGCCCAAGAGTTCAAGACCATTCTGGACAACATGACGAGACTCTGTCTCTACAAAATAAATAAACAAAGATTAGCCAGGCATGGTGGCATGCACCTGTTATCCCAGCTACTCAGGAGGTTGAGGTAGGAGGGTCCTTGAGCCCAGCAATTCAAGGCTGCAGTGAGTGGGCTACAGTTGCCACTGCACTCTAGCCTGGGTGACAGAGCAAGACCCCCCCGTGTCTCTCAAAAAAAAAAAAAAAAAAAAAAAGGAAGAGGAAATCATTGGAGGGAAGTCTCTGAGGATAATTTAGAACTCAGGACCACAAACTTCACCCTTTTCTATCTCTAGTTTGTGGTTTCCCCCTTTTAGGACAATAGTGAGTATGGTATGATACAGGCTAACATGGCTAATAAGACTTGGTGGGGCTGATGAAACCGGATGGATTCCACATAATACCAGAACATAGTAAGTGTGTTCTACGATTCATCTCCCAAAGGTCTTAGTCCATGACTGATTTAGTTCTGTCTGGTCTATTGCGTAAAAATGAAGATTAAGCCAGTTCTAAATGTCTTAGCAAACCTCTGATGTGGCTTGTGGAATATTTTAATGCTTGAGGTCACATAAAAGGGACTTGTCTATAGCAGCAACTGTGTTTCTCAAGCAAAACAAACGGGCAAATTCATTGATCTGTTTGGACTGAATTACCCAGTGGGAACAGGAAACTTACCTTGGGCAGTGCTGTCCACCAAGAGCAATGGGAAAATATCCCTCGGGGAGGAGGAGCAGATTCTGGTGACAAAATGTTGCTGTGGCAGGAACTCCATCTATTTGAAGTTAGAAGCTGCCCCAGCACCATGGCCTGGAGCCTGGTGAACAGGTGAAACTGAGCTCCCAGGCTGTAGTGCTTGGGAAGTGCGCCCCTCAGCTGCTGGGCAAGGCCCTCTGAATCTGCAGGGATTCAAAGACCCCAGCAAGAGCAATCCAGACCTCTTCAGGCCTCCTGTCCTGCCCTTCTGAAGACTGTCTTTCCCCAGCCCACTTTAACAATAAGCAAAAGAAAACTGCAGTCCTAAATGCCCCTTCCCCCCTTTTTTGAAACAGGGTCTGTTTTTGTCGCCAAGGCTGGAGTGCAATGGCACAATCTTGGCTCACTGCAACCTCCACCTCCCGGGTTCAAGCGATTCTTCTGTCTTAACCTCCTGAGTAGCTAGGATTACAGGTGCCCACCACCAAGTCCGGCTAATTTTTGAATATTTAGTAGAGATGGGGTTTCACCATATTGGCCAGGCTGGTCTCGAACTCCTGACCTCAGGTGATCCGCCCACCTTGGCCTCCCAAAGTGCTGGGATTACAGGTGGGAGTCACTGTGTCTGGCCCAAATGCCCTCTTTTTGGTTTAAACTTTTTTTTTTTTGGTTTAACCAGAGAGGTAGTGATGTCTGCAATGATTCTCTAGAGTGGATGCTCAGAGCAGAATCCATGCCTCTGCATGTGAGATACTAATAGGAACTCTGAGAACTTCAACAGTGAAAGAAATCAGATAATGATGACTTATGACAGTAAGACTTGAATCCCTTTGGCAATTAAAAGGTTAAATTTGCTGGCGAATTTCCTCTTTATGAAAAAGTCTAAAAAAGTCAAAAGAAGAAGAAAAGCATAGTGTCTGGCTGGATCCAACACATTCTCCTCCTGTCCCTGGTGCCTCTTCCCTCCAAGGCTGGTGGGAGGGACAGAGAGGGACAGACAGAGAGAATTTGAGTCTCACTCTGAAAACCTCAAAATGTCAATGTTATTATAATGTGAGGCAGTAAGGAGGTTTCACTAAAAAACAAGTAACAAAAAGAAAACACTCAGGTGAAATACTATCTTACGTTCTGCCTTTTCCATGGCAAAATCTGTAAGAACCATTACCTCCATGTCTTTCGGCCTCTGTCATCGAGCTGCTGTCCTCTCTAGTCACTTGAATGAACTCTTCAGGGTTTTCAGTGGCTTCCTTTTCTACCTTTCCACAGCCTCATTCTTCTTCTGTTCTTTTTCCGGAGTCAGGGTCTTGCTCTGTCACTCACGCTGGGGTGCAGTGGTGCAGTAATAGCTCTCTGCAGCCTCTGACTCCTGGGCTTGAGGGATCCTCCTCCCTCAGCTTCCTAAGTAGCTGAGACTACAGGCATGTACTACCATTCCCAGCTAATTTTTAAAAATTATTTTTTGAAGAGATGGGGTCTCACCTTGTTGCCCAGGTTGGTCTCAAACTCCTGGCTTCAAGTGATCCTTCCATCTTGGGCTTCCAAAGTGCTGGGATTGCAGGTGCGAGCCACTGTATCCAGTTTAGCCTCATTCTTCTTATCATCTTGGTAGCATTTCACCACCGCTTCCTCCTGGAAACTGTCTTTCTTCACTGCAGGGAAACTGTGCCATACTCCTGTGTTTCTGAGCAGTTCCATCATCCTTTGCTCCCTCTTTGCTGGCCAGCTCCTTTCGAGTGCCCTCCAGCTTTTTTGAACATTAAATGAGGTGATATTTGTGAAAATATTTAGATGATGTAGCTATCCCAACAAAAAGTGTTGCTAATGTGATCATGTTCTGTTTCATGTCTTCTCAGCTGAAAGGTGATCTATTTTTCAGTTGCCTGTTCTCTTTGGGTTTCTTGCTTTTCCCCTGGGGAACCTCATCCTGCACTGAACCGATCACATTTCTCTCACATTGGCCCCTCGTTCTGCCATATCTCCTGTGCTTACTTAAGTTGGACAGAGGTCCCAGGAGGACAGAGAATTGTGGTGCGAAGGTCACAGCTGCTCTGAGAGTCTGTCAGTGAGGAGACATTGCTGGACATTCCTCAAAGAAACTCTCTGTCAACAAGCATGAGGTCCTGTTAGAAGGACAGAGTAACCAACGCCATGGCCTTCAACACACCAGCAAGCTTCCTAAAATTGCTATGTTCTGGGCTAATTGACCTGTTCTTTTTTGTTTCCTCAATGCTTCCAATAGTTCTGTAAGCAGGTCGCTGTGTTAAATTCCCTCTGTTCAGAATATCCAGTGTTGTTTCTGTTCTCTGGGCCACCTTAATTTGTTCTCTCTGCCTTTCCAAACTCCAGGGGCACTGGAGCTTTTCACTGGAGCAGGGTCATTCGCTTATCATCAGATTCTATAATCTTGTCTGCTGAGTCCAATCATAGTTGGAAATTTGACCAAGGCTTAGGATATAAAGGGCTCGTGTGTATGTGTGTCTGTGGAGGGGAGTGGTGGTGCTGTGATAATAAATAAAACATTTTATTTTTTATATTATGGATACATAATAGTTGTACATATTTATGGGGTGAATGTGACATTTTGATACAGGCATACAGTGCATAGTAATCAGAGAAGACCTCAATGCCCCACTTTCAGCATTGGGAAAACCGTCCAGACAGAAAATTAACAAGAAAACATTGGGCTTAATCTGCACTGTAGACCAAATGGATCATTCCACACTGGTAACATTTTCTAGTTTAGCAGTTTGCTGTAGTCTTTTTCGAAGACTATGAAACATAAGTAACATTTTTGACATAGATCTAGGCTTTTCAGTACAATTTGATTTTGGATTGTATCAGGAGACAGAATATCCATGAAATCTTAATAGAATAATAACCCAAAAAGAAAACAGTGTCTGGTAGGATCCTTCTGTGTTCCAGCACTTTCTGGTTCTCATAGGCACCGGTTAGTCAGGGAAGGTAGGGGCTATGCTGGTGCCAGAGCCCAGAGCATCAAGCCATGTGGGCATCAGAGCACCAGGCCATGCGGGCCAGCTGGGGCTGGAACTTCCCCCTCCGTGTGCTTTCCAAAGAGCTGTGGACTCTGGCTCAGGCCATGTTCATCTCTGCAAGGAATTCTGCAAACCTATTGCTTCTGTTTTTGTTTTTTATTTGTTTTTTTTGTTTTCCAGACTTACAGTAATCACAGAAAGAATTTAACTTCGTTTAATTTAAAAGGATTTGGAGCGGGAGGAGCTTTTCAATTATGCACAGGTGCTGTAGGGGCTGGTGCAGGCAGTGGGGTTGGGGCAGTTCCACTTCAGAAACCAAGGTCAGCCACACTCCCTGGCGGGAAGATACTGACACATATCCCAGTGAACACTGCCAGCCTAGTCCTCTAATTGTTGAGTAACTCCTGGGGGACTCATGTCTGATTGCTCTTTGGCAGGGTCTGAATCTGAGCTTCAGTGCTTAAAATGCATGGCATCTAATTCTAATTGAGGATAATTCCATGTCCCCACATTGATTTCAGCTCCCTGCTTCTTATGACCAAGGAACTACATTGAAACGAGTGTTTCCTGGCTGTTGAACGATGATGAAACTGAGTTCCAGCTTTCTCGGTTTGGATCTAACTGAACTGGAACAGGTCGTGGGAAGCTTCTCTTGGCGTTTTAGTTGCTGATAAATGAACAATAACTCTGTTTAATACTAAGCTGTGATTTTTTTTTTTTTTTAAAGATGCACCGCCCTTCATCTTTGGGCAACATGTCTGTGCCAGTGAAAGTGATCAAGGCACACGACTAAGGGGAAACTCCATGAAATGACACCCCTTTAAGAAAGAAAGAGCCCTAAGCCTCAAGCATGTTAAACGAGATCATCGAAGTCAGGTGCTCAGCATAAAGTCACCATACAGCACATGCTCAGTAAGTGTCAGGGGCTGAGACAGGCAGTCTTTCCAGGGAGGAGAAATGAATATGAAATAATGGGTAATCACAGCTAGACAGGAGGAAAAAGTTCCAGTTCTCTAGACCACTGTAGGGTGACTATAGTTACAACAGCATATATTTTTAGATAGCTAGAAGGACTTTTTTAACTTATATTTTAGGCTCAGGAGTAAATGCACAGGTTTGTTTTATAGCTGAGCTGCATGTCACAAGGGTTTGGTATACAGGTTATTTCATTACCCAGGTAATAAGCATAGTACCTAAGAATCCTTTTTTCTGATCCTCTCCACTCTCCCACCCTCTACCCTCAAGTAGCCCCCAGTGTCTATTTTTCTCTTAGTGTCCATGTGTTCTCATTGTTCCCACTTATTAGTGAGAACATAGGGTATTTGATTTTCTGTTTCTGTGTTAATTTGCTGAGGATAAATTACCTCTGGCTCCATCCATGTTGCTGCCAAGGGCATGATCTCATTCTTTTTTCATGGCTGCGTAGTATTCCATGGTGTTTATGAACCACTTTTTGTTTATCCAGTCTACTGTTGATGGGCATTTAGGTTGATTCCATGGTTTTGCTATTGTGAATAGTGCTGCAGTGAACATATGTGTGTGTATGTCTTTATCATAGAACAGTTTATATTCTAGAAGGAGAATACTGAATATTCCCAAAATAAAGAAATGATAAATGATAGAATTGATGGATATGCTAATTACTCTGATGTGATCTCTATATATTATATGTATGGAAACATTGCTATGTATGCTATAAATATATATAATTATCATGTATTAATTAAAAATAAAAATTAAAAAATAGGTAATCAATATTAATCAATAAATCCAAGAGATCAAGTATTAAAAGGTATTCTTATGAAATAAAGTTCACATCATTTCCACATTTCTCCAAGACTGGCCTGAATCATTTCACTCCCAGCATCCTGAGAATGAATCAGAAGAGTTCAGGCAGCACAGCACACTGTTCACTCGTGAGCTTTGGTTATGTTTTTTATCTAAATGGTGATGGTCATATTTACATGACCAGGTCCCTGTGGCTGCTAGCCTGCTAATTGTACCAACAGACTTAACAATGCAGCAAGTCACATGGTTAGCCCTGTGTCTGATGGGCTGCAGGACCTAGACCTGAATACACAGGAAAGACATGCGAAGTCCTAATTCATGTCTGTTAAATTCTGGCTGGCCGCAACAGAAACAATGAAGTAATTGAAAGACAGAAGTGTAACAGAATAAGTTGCTTAAATGCTTAGTGGGGAATAAATTCTGTAGACCTATTGCTTTTGTTCTTTTAGCTCCAAGATAGCAACATCAAACTATGTCGATAAAGGCTGGGGCCTAAATAAAAACTGGAATGACTCTTTCCTGGATAATTTGTCAGAAAGCAGAAGTCTTGCTTAGTTTTCAAGAATTACTTCCAAATTTCAGCCCACTTCACAAATCACCATTAGATCAAACATTTTTTAGACTTCAAGCAGTTTAGAATAAAAGCCAATTTAACTTTACTTAATTCAAAATGCTTTTTTTTTGCTAGTTTAGAAAGCTTTCTTGCCCAATATATCTATAGAATATTAAGAAGAATCTAAAACATTTGCAAGCAGTTTTCCCCCACTGAGAATGATGATAGAAATTTAAGAACAATTCTTGACCCAATTCAAGGTTTGAGTGTATAAGGTACTTTCAGTGATTGTCACTTAACAGAGGTATACATATCCTCCTTTTAATGACTAGGACCCCAAAACCAAATGACTTAGCTTGCAAAAAGCAAAAATGAGAAGGCATCTACCTAACTGCATTTCATAGGTAGTGTAGAAATACCACAGATACTATAAAATTCATAGCTGACAGCAATGCCATTGGTATGAGATTATAATTTTATAACTATAAAAATATTTTTGTAATAGCTGATATTAGGAGTTTTTGTATAATTTCCTATATAATCATATTTCACAGCTTGGAAATCATAGACAAAAACTGACTCTTACAGAAGGTCAAGAAAACTTAGTCTCAGTTGTGAAAGTTGGAAAAGGAACATATACAAATAGGAAAATGCAAGACACAAAACATCTTAGTACTGGGGAAAACAAGAACTTCTAGGAATCTTGTTTGCCACCCCTGATGGCGAAATGTTCATTCTATTTGCCAGAACTTCAATTCAGAGGCTTACTAGACAAACAGAATTCAATGGGATATTAATGTTTCCATCTTGAAAGTCTTATTACTTCCCAGCAACAACTTTGCTGCTAAGAAGCAAAGATCTTCACACGTTACTCTTGTAAGGTGATATGAGTGAAAATGCTTCAGATGAAAAACATTAAATTAAAAATTGCAAAGATGTGCTGTTATTTAAAACTTGGGTCTTTTACTATGAGGATTATGTTTTCTTGTAGTTATTTTTTCCCTCTAATGATTTGGTGGCTTTAAAAGCTATTTCCCCTCCTTTTACTGTCAAATTTAAAAACTCTATTTAATGCAGTTTTCTCTAATGATCAATTCCATGAATGAAATAGCAACTACCTACTCCTTTATTATAAGAGGATAAATTCAGAATGAGCTAATTCCTCCCTTACTCTTCACTCTATTTTCTAGTTCTTTTTGATAAAACTGGAATTATAGATCCAGATAGTTATTATTATTATTATTATTTTTTTTTGAGACAGAGTCTCGCTCTGTCGCCCAGGCTGGAGTGCAGTGGCCCGATCTCAGCTCACTGCAAGCTCCGCCTCCCGGGTTTACGCCATTCTCATGCCTCAGCCTCCCGTGTAGCTGGGACTACAGGTGCCCGCCACCTTGCCCTGCTAGTTTTTTGTATTAGTAGAGACGGGGTTTCACCGTTTTAGCCAGGATGGTCTCGATCTCCTGACCTCGTGATCCGCCCGTCTCGGCCTCCCAAAGTGCTGGGATTACAGGCTTGAGCCACCGCGCCCGGCCTCTTCCAACTTTTTTAAACTGAAAATTTGAAAGGAACTGGAGGATATTATAAAATAGGAATATATTCTTTTTTGTTTTTTGAGACAGGGTCTCACTCTGCTGTCCAGTCTGGAGTGCAGAGGTGCAATCATAGCTCATTGCAGCCTTAACTTGGGCCCAGGTGATCTTCCCACCTCAGTCTCCTGAGTAGCTGGGACCAGGGGCACAAGCTACCACTCCTGACTAATTAAATTTTTTTTTTTTTTTTTGTAGAGACAGGGTCTCACTATGTTGCCTAGGCTGGCTTCAAACTCCTGGGCTCAAGTGATCTTATTGCCTCGGCTCCCCAAAGTACTGGGATTACAGGCATGAGCCACTGCACCAGCTAGGAAAAAGTTCTCAAGCACGATGCCCAGTAGAATATTCCATAGAGGCTAAGGGAAAAAGAATGGAAGAATATCAGTGTTTGATTGGGATCCCTTCCTGGCTTCACCCTGTTTCTGGGCCTTGCTTCTCTGCCTTGAGTCCCCACCCTCCATTCTCCTGGGTGGGCCCACCCTCCTTCAGTTCTTCACAGTAAGCCTCACCACACAGTTAAAGAACATCTCATGCTCTGGCCCCTGCAGCCATTCTTCAACTGAGGTACAACGTGCATATACTAAACCAATCTTAGGGGTCCAGATAGGTGAATTTTTACAGTGTAGCCCATTTCCCCAGGACATTTTGGAGGTCCCACTAATTCATAGCCTCGCATTTCCCAAAGCATGGTATATGTGGTCCAGCTAGTAAGCAGAGCTTGGGCATAGTAGACTTTGGTGGGTTCTGGCTTCTGAGTCAAGTGAAATAGTGCAGGGTGTACTGTGCACCCCATGGATGAGCTCCTTCCCAGGTCCCTATCAGCGCTGGGGTGAAGATGTGCTTCCTCCATCTTCGTGGGGCCTGCTGGTCTGTGGGAAAGTCTCGGGCAACACACATTCAACCTTCCCAAAATCAGATGATAATTTGCAGAGAGAGAATCTTTTAAAATCTCTTAAAATCAACCCAGAGAACTGTTTTCCTAAAGGCAACATGTTCAGGGTTTCTCTGCTCCTGGTGAAGACAGTGTTTCATATTGTTATTGAAAGATGTCAGGGTCCCCTTGTCACCCTCCTGGCTCCAGATCACGCCTTTTTCATACAAGTGGTGCCTACCACTGTGCCTTTCCAATTCAACATCAGTCTGCTCCAGTCATGAACATTAGATACCTCAAGAATGGGCAGGGGAACTTTCATTTCTCTTCACTTAAGTTCAGCGCAAATTGTGGGCACGGCTCTCTCCCTCCCCATCCATCTCTCTAAGCATAACAGGAATTAACAGATGCCTTCATTTCTCCCCTTGTGCAGAGCAAGATCTGAGGCACCAGGAACATTTTGCTGGGATATACCTGGGTATTGCACTCTTTTCATTAATGTTCCAAGCTACTTGTTGTGAACTATGGATGTCCAGGTTCAGGGCTTTCTCCAGTCTAGGAAGAAAGATCTTCTCAACTCTGATGATTTCTTCTCTTTCTGTGCTGGTTTTCCCTTCTGCAGTATTGCTTGTTGCAGTGAACTTTCTGTCTTCATCTTTGAGTTTTTGGCTGCCCATCATTGACCCCAGCTTGATTTCTTTTTGGGGAATTGCATTTCCCTCCTTGGGTGCATTCTGTTGGGACTGGTTATCTGGGAGTCCTGCCCCCTCCTCACTAAGGAATGTGAGTCTTCACCCTGGAATTTGAATTTCCAGCAGAGTGATAAAAAGTCTAACTGTGGCTGGAGTTCATTTTCTTCCACGATTGTGTCTGGATGAGACTGTTGAGTAGTCCCTGCTCCCCTGACCCGGGCAAGCATCCTGCTCCATCCCAGCCTGGATCTCTAGCCTTGCTTGGATGATGCAGTGAGCTCCCTGGCTCCTTCAGTAGCTTCCCTCTGGACTTAAGAACCAGAGCTGGTTCTCGGAAACTTAAGCAATCAAAGAAACATCGCTGATGTGCATAGGCTGCCTCTTTTTGATATCTTTCCCTCCTGTTTATTATTTTCATATCTTTTCTTCCTTTCATTGAGTTTTTCTTGCACTTCAATGATTTTTTTTGGCAGCTTCCAAACTTTTGAATGTTGCTGTCATGTGTTTGTCGTAATCTGGCCCTGACTTATTTCTTGTAGCTTCATCTTTAGCCTTTGCCCCTCTGTCCTGCTCAATATATTCAGCCACAATAGTTGGATCTTCTTCCTCATACTGTCATTTTCATGACCTTCCTGCAAGCACACATTGGGTATTTTCTTGTCCTAAACTATTATTTCCTTGCTTTTCATTCGGGCATACTTTCACTTGTAGAAAATATTGCTCAAACACCATCTCTTCTTCAAAGCCTGTTCTTTCTTCTCTAAAAAATGAAGAAAAACTCCATTTTTATGCTCCCTTTATTGGAAACCCTTAGCACTTGGTCTTTTTTTGATCTGTCACTTGAATTATATTTATTTTCAGCATGTCTTTCTTTTCCAATAGACTGTGAGCTTCTTGAAGACAAAGTCTGTGCTTTACTTACCTCCGTATTATGTATTTAGTATCTTGCACAGTGCCTGACATTTTTTCATGCTCCCAGCAAATTATTGGCTGATCGAATGTCTAAGTGAATAGATGAAGGTTGCTAACAGAACACCCTTCTCTGCAGTAGAGGTGGACTCATTGGTTGTGTGTCCTTAGCCTGCTGTTGGGCTCTGGCACATTTTGAGCATGCATAAGTTGTTTAGATGTGTGACCCTCCTTTGTAGGAATTAGACAGTGACACTGTTGGTGATTATTGGACCTGGGCATCCTACTTCTGACACCAAAATTTTTGGCCTTGCCAAATATAAGAAAGCATTGATTCACTTCTTTATATAAGCAATATATATTGAGTATCTGCAATGCAAAAAGCTCGGTACTGGTCATTACGTGAGACACACAGACAAATGTGAAACACATACAGTCCTCAAGGAATACCCAGTAGAGAAATGTGTTGCTACAAATAACCATCACCTAGGTGAAGAGTGTTGGGAACCACAAAAGATATGCACCCTAGATATTTGAATAGGCCCTTAAAACGTGGTCCATGATTCATTATAAGGAGATGAGAAGGACGCAATTTTGATGTACTCACTTACGAAGAGGCAACTTTTTTCATTTTTCATTTAATGAAGTGTATATTTCTGATATTATAAAAGACCTATTTGGAGACTTTTCATTCATAATTTGAACTGATCTTGACTTTCTCATGGAGATAATTTACCTTGGAATCTTTAAAAATGTCTTTAAGTGATTCTTTGGATAGGAAAACACTCCTACACAGTCCAGGGAGATTTGGTTTTCCTTGACATTTTCATCAAGTTTTCACAACAAAAGAGAAAATTTAATTCAAGCATTTTGAGGTTTTGTGTTCAGGTCTTTTTCCGATGGTTCCCACACAGGAGAGAAATCTGATCCATGGAGAGACAGCAGTCATGAAGAAGATCACAGACCCAGGCCAGTCAGCATGGAGAGGCATCTGTGATCTTGGCTAGCCACAGTCAGCTTTGATCTGCCTTTCTAGAATATTCTGTAGTTGGTAAAGTTGGTGAGGATTTAGTATTTACCTCTCTTCTTAAATTTAGTGCATGAACAAAGACACACTCAATTACGGTGGTCCTTAGAGGAAATGACCCCATACGAGAGATGTGGCACGAGAGAAATGTGAGGCCTTCAGAAGATCCAGACAGACAGAATGACATCCTTGGCTTGGCTGGGGTTACCAGATTATCAGCAGTGGGTTGGTCAGGAGGAACTGGGATTCTTATCAGAACAACTGCATTTTCCTTAGAGGTCATTCTACAAAAGTGTGTCCAGCTAATGGTCAGGATTCTCCTTGTAGGCCATGTGTTCAGCCATTCTCAACAAATCCATAACATTCTGAGTCAAAGAATCCCTCAAGATACAGCTAAATATACATATAATGAGTGAGTGCAATATATCTGATCTCTAGAGTCAGCACTGGGGTGGGAAAAACTAGATAAGTAGAATTCTGTTTGGATACACTGCAGATAACAACATTGTTTTCAAATTTACAGACCTAATGATTTACACATGGGTGTGCATTTGTTTACTTATCATGCATCTGCCCATCCTACAAATTAGATTGCATTTATGAATATTTATTGAGTACCTGTTATAAAGAATTGTACCAAATATTTTTTCTGGGGAGTACAGGTAATTTACGTCAAAAAGAGCTCTGCCTTTAAGAGTTTTCCAATGTAGTTGAGAAATTAAGACATATATATGCAAAATAATAAGAGTATGAGTGGTAAGAATGGCTGAAAGTGGCAGGGGAAGGTTTCTCCATGGTGTTACAGATCCAGTGTTAAAGGAATCGTGCCAAGAGACACTCAGGGGAACAGGTCTCTGCACACCTTTGGGACCACTGCAGGACTTGGGGGACAGGAATTGAGGTAACATTTTGAGGGGTTAGCAGGGTTTGCCTGGTCTATAGAGGAGGAGGGAAGGTATTAAGGGAGAATTCTCAGCTTGAGCGAAAGCCTAAAGACCAGAAAATGCCCAGGATAGACTGGGGTAATGAGTGAGCCAGCTGCATAGGGTATATATAGAGGGGAAAATGTGGGAGGTGAGAATGGAAGATACTCTGGGGCCAGACTGCAGAGGTGAAATTAGATTATCTGTGTCTTAAAGGGCACACAAGTCAAAAAAACTAGAGGTAAGTTTTTCCTTTAAACTGTATAATTTTAATTTTTCTATTAACTTGCAGGCATAGCCTCGTATCATGAAAACACTGAAAAATTGGCAATGAGAGGCCTTGGAGTTCATGGCTGTCAGCTGGTCCACAGCAAATCCCATTCTCCCTGGGCAAAAGCACAGGAATGAATAGCCACTTAGGCCCCATCCAGCCCTGAGATCTTCCCACCTCTTTGCTCCCTGTCAAATATCCTGGGTGAAGTGGTGCATTGTCCCACAAGTGGACCATTTTTGGAAAGCACAGGGCTCATCATTTGGAGAAATCTGAGTGACTGATTTCTGCTTTTATCTCTGTATTGAAAAAAAGGAAGAAAGAAAAAAGAAACAGGCAGGTGAGCCCTGAGAAAACAAAAACCCATTTGATAAACATTCTCTCAGTCATTAGTAAATTCTGACAAAAGAGACATCTCAATCCTCAAATACCAATGGGTGGTAGACAGCAGTGAGAAGCATTCTGTCCAGCAAATCCTCCCTGCCTTGGAGCAGCTTTTGTTGGGTGGTACTCCAATTCCATCTGTGGCAGCCAGGGGAGCTTCACTGAGAGCCCTGAAGGCAGAGCATGAATGGCAGGTCTTAGGCAAGGCTCTGATGAGCTTCATGTTTCAATGTGATTTCCAGGAAGGCACCCGAGAATTTGAGAATGAACACAACAGTGCACACCTTTATTGAGTGGGCAAGTCGTTACTTCCTCCCAAGAAACAAAACAGAATTAAAGACTTTTTTTTCTTTTCTTTTTGAGATGGAGTCTCGTCTAGGTTGGAGTGCAGTGGCACGATCTGAGCTCACTGGAAGCTCCACCTCCCAGGTTCAAGCGATTCTCCTGCCTCAGCCTCCTGAGTAGCTGGGACTACAGGCACCCGCCACCATGCCTGGCTAATTTTTGTATTTTTAGTAGAGACGGAGTTTCACCATGTTGGTCAGGCTGGTCTCGAACTCCTGACCTCATGATCCACCCACCTTGGCCTCCCAAAGTGTTGGAATTACAGGCGTGAGCCACTGCACCTTGCCAGAATTAAAAACATTTTAAGAAGAAAGGCCAATCTGTCTCAAAAGGTCCCTTTAAAATCTGAAGGGGATGTCTACTGGAAAGACAAAATGATCAGCCCCAAACCGCAATTACCTTTGCACCCACCTAGTTAATCCTCTGAAGGTATTGTTAAATGGAACATTTTAATATAAGTTTCCAGTTGGATTGGCCAGGTCATTTAAAAACAGTATCAAGTAAAAGAATGTTTGCACGAGTCAGGCACCCATCATTTACTAAGGCCATTCCCATTTTCTGCTGAAAAATGTGCAGGGCTGGGTGGTTTCCCATTATTTCTGGGGTTTGCAGCCACTTTCTCCTTTTCTGTGTGGATGGAATTAATTTCCCCATGGATAGGCTAGGTGGACTCTGTGGGATTCTGGTGACTACCACTTTTGGATTGTTTTCAAATGACAGAGTGCTCTATGGAATTAATTGTTTGAGTCATTATACAATGAGTAGAATTCCAGTATCTTCATTTTTTTTAAAAAAGGTTATGATTATCATTAGTAGTATTTTTTCTTGTTTTGAAGAGTTTTGTTCAACAATAATAAAAAAGCAATTAGAAATATAAAATCATGGAAACTCTCATACCATTAAGAGGTCATTAAACTTGGCAAGAATTGCTACATTCAAAATTTTGGTCTCATTCCCTGGTCTTTGGATTACATTAAAAAAACAGTGATTACATAAATTTTAATAAAATAAATGATGTTTGGCTAAATCTTATGTATTTCTTTGGGGAAAAGGCAAAACCTTGTGAATTTAAGATGGAGAAGCACACTTAATTCTTTACTACTCTTTATTACTGTTTTGAATCCAACTTTTAATTACCAAAAATGGATCCAAATTTTGGGGGGGGCAGAAGCTTATATGACTTTGAAGGACGCTCTTTAAATTGTGAATATAAAGTTAGGTAGGAAATTGAACATTTATTTATTAATTATTTTTATAGTGATGGGGCTGCTCTATGCTGCCCTGTGTCTCTCTATTTACAGGCACAATTATCGCACTCTGCAGCCTGGAATTCCTGGGCTCAAGCCTTCTCTCACCTCAGCCACATGGGTAGATGGGATTACAGGTGCTCACCACTGCACAGGGCTGAATGTCTGTTTAGGATGAAAAAAAATCACATTGCATCACAAACTTAGAAATTCCACAGACATTACCATAGACAACAATGTCCTTTTAGACTAATCCATAATATGCTGCTAAAATACTTTTCCCTGATATTTCCTTGATTTTTATTGTACTTGTTAGATGGTTGAAGGATTTTCCACAGACTAGCTTCCAATTCTATTTGTTTCAAACACTTTCTCTTATCACTGAACAACATGGGACTCATTCTTCTAACAATGAAACTTCTGGCCCTGACCTGTGTCAGGATGGCAAGTGAGTTGGCAGGGTGGGCAGGATTATTCCTGGAAGCCATTCCTACCTTGGATGGCTAGTAATACCTATCCACAGATGTGATGCAAACTACATAAATATGTCCCTCTAGATCTAAATTAAAAGTACCTTCAATTTATCTCTTTAACCAGCATCCAAAAATAGCCCCACATCTCTGCCTGACACTGTGGTAAGGGTAACAGCGGAGAAGCTGGGGTGCAAAGAGACATGAGTCTCAATGGACTGTGGTTAAAATACCTACCTCTGCAAATTACACAGAAAACATGTAGTCTCTTGTATGTTCATTGCTGTGCTAGTCACAATAGCAAAGACATAGAACCATCCCAGGTGCCCAGCAATGGTAGGTTGCATGAAGAAAATGTGGCACATATACACCACGGAATACTATGTGGCCACAAAAAAGGATGAAATCGTATCCTTTGCAGTAACACAGATGGAGCTAGAGGGGCCAAATCCTGAGCAAATTAATGCAGGAACAGAAAACTAAATACCACATGTTCTTACTTACCTGCAGGAGCTAAGCATTGAGCACACATGGACACAAAGATGGAAGCAGTAGACACCATGGACTCCTAGAGGGTGGAGGAAGGGGAGGGTGGGTTTAAAAACTGCCTATTGGGGCCGGGCACAGTGCCTCATATCTGTAATCCCAGCACTTTGGGAGGCTGAGGCAGGCGGATCACTTAAGGTCAGGAGTTCGGGACCAAACTGACCAACCTGACCAAACTGGCCAACGTGGGGAAACTAATTTTATCACACAGAAAGGCAGAAAGTGGCTGCAAATCTCAGAAATAATAGGAAACCACCTAGTTCTGCACGTTCTTCAACAGAAAATGGAAATGGCCTCAGTAAATGATGGTCACCTGACTCACTTAAATCACCTGACTCACTTAAAAGTAGTGAAACCGCAACTCTACTGAAAAAAAACGCAAAAATTAGCTGGGCGTGGTGGCACGTGCCTGCAAGCCCAGCTACTCGGGAGACTGAGGCAGGAGAACTGCTTCAACCTGGGGATGGAGGTTGCAGATAGCTGCGATCACGCTGTTGCACTCCAGCTGGGGCGACAGAGCGATACTCCATCTCAAATAATAATAATAAAAACTGCCTATTGGATACTATGCTCAATACCTGCGTGATGGGATCCGTACTCCAAACCTCGGATCATCCAGTATTCCCACATAACAAACTTGCACATGTACACCCTGTATCTAAAACAAGAGTTGAAATCACAAAAAAAGTGTGCCCTTGTGAATGGACTGCCAGGCCTTTTCCCAGGGCCTGGGAATGAGGAATCTAAACCACGGTGAAGCCACCTCTGCTAATGATGTCTGTTTTTCCTAAATGACTTTTTTTGTTTTTGGCAAAAGGAATGTGAGACAGTCTTCTTCAGGAAAGTAATCCGTGTCCCCCTCCGTGTCCCCTCCATCAGTGCCTTCAGGTGCTGGGCATTTCAGCTCACAGCCCTGTTCCCTCTGCGTCCTTGCTGCCATATAGGTCCTGGCTCAGTGCTGGTGACTTCCAGGTCATTTCCTCCCTCGCCCTGACCATGCCGGGCCCAGCTTCTTTCACTCAGCCAGGGCTTCCTTTGGGCCAGTCAGCGCCAGGCTTCTCCGTGTGACCCCGGCCGCCTGCCCTCCCACCGCTGTCTCAGCCTCACCCCAGGACCTCCCAGGGCGCTCAGCAGTTCTGCCTCTGTTTCCAGCAGCTTCTCCACACCTCCGTCTTCCCACCGTGCAGCCTGGACGCCACGCCTGTCGCTCGCTGCCCTCTAGGGACCTTCTGTCCTCCCTGTCAGCCTTGAGGTCGGCTCTCATCAGAAGCGCAGGGCTCACTCATTGCCCCCTCGCCTCCCACACCCACCTCCCCCTCAGGAAATAAAGACTCTCCCCTGCCACTCCCACAGTTTACTCTGGCTAAAATCAACAGTGGCTCTTGATTCATAAATCCTGTGGATATTTAATTTTTAAAATTATGAAATAGATCAAGCATTTTGAAAAATACAGATCATAATAGGATATACTCTCATGTGCCCAATAGTCAGATATAAAAACCCTGTATTTTGCTTAAGGTGTGTAAAGTGGTTTTGTTTTTTTTTTAGCAATAAAATGTAAAGTTTTTTTTTCTTCAGTGATTATGAAGTTGGCATTTATTTAAGAAGCAGTGTTATTTTATGTGTTTTAAAAATGCACACAAATGGTAATGCACTGCGTATTGTTTGTTTATCCTTTTTTTTTTTTTGAGGTAGAGTCTCGCTCTGTTGCCCAGGCTGGAGTGCAGTAACACCATCTTGGTTCACTGCAGTTCTGGAACACAAAGTTCCAGAATGCTATATGCAGCACATTATTCTCTAACTTGCTTTTCTTATTCAAATCAATGTTTTCAACATTTATCCGTATTCCTAAAGCTATATCTTGTTTATTTTAATTTTTTGAAAGTGGTTCTATTTTATGAGATCCTGCGGTTTCCTTGATCCTTTTCTCCATGAACAGAACTGCAGATTGTTCCCAGCTGTTCAATATTTCAAGCAATGCTGCAATAAAAATTCTAGCGCCATGCCTCTTGTGTCCACATGGTAAAGGCACACTTTGTAACGGTGTTCACAGGTCATAGAGCATGCCTATGGACACTTTACTAGATGTTACCAAACTGTCTCCAAAGTGGTATTATCAACTGATGCAACCTTTGGCATCATGGGAGCTTCCATTTCCCCACATCCTTGCCAATACCTGGAATTTTCATACTTCCAAATTTTTCCAGTATTATGGATATGGAATGGCATCTTTTAATTTCCAATGACCTCGTGATGACACAGTTTGGGTATCTTTTTGTGAATTTCCTGTTTGCATTCTTCAACTGTTTTCCTGTTGTCTGGGGTTCTTTATATATTATCATTACTAATCTTTTATTCTTTGGGAGTAATTTTCTCTTTTTAAAAATTGTATGTGTGATTGGCATATCTACGGAGCCGAGGAGTTTGACAAATCATGGCCTTACAGTGCCATCTTCACTAGAAGTTCTTGGTTTTGTTTCCTATTTTGTGCTTTTTAAATGGCTTTTGAAGTAATACTTACTCACTGTATGAAATTTGGGAGTTTGAAAAAAGTGTCCAGGAAAAATTGTCCATTCCTAGGGCAATTACTGATAAAGTTTTGGCATATTTTCTTCTTGCCTATTTGATTTTTCAGTATATATATTTGTTCTTTTTTAAAGATGCATTTTTGCATTCTGTTTTTCAGGTTTTTTTTTTTTTTTTTTGATATAGAGTCTCGCTCTGTAGCCCAGGCTGGAGTGCAGTGGCGTGATTTTGGCTCACTGCAACTTTTGCCTCACATATTCAAGTGATTCTCATGCCTCGGCCTCCAGAGTAGCTGGGGCTACAGTTGCATGCCACCATACCTGGCTAATTTTTGTATTTTTACTATTTTTAGTAGGGTTCGTAATTTTGTATTTTTGGTTTCACCATGTTGGCCAGGCGGCTGTCTTGAACTGGCCTCAGTGATCCACCTGCCTTGGCATCCCAAAGTGCTGAGATTACAGGTGTGAGTCACTGAGTCTGGCCTGTTTTTTGGCTTATCTTAAAGGACATATTCTGTTTTTTTTTCTTGTTTATTTTAATAAATTTCTATTTAAATATATTCTATCAGGGAGGGAAATTTTTTTTTTATTCTTTGAAGGAAGCTGCATAGCAGGATACGTGTTCATCGTGGGATAATCCTGAGAGTTCAGATGGCCTGGGCAATCTGATCTTTCTCAGTTTGTGCATAACCAAAACCCAAAGCTTTTTCGGGAAGTGTCAAGGACTGTGGCTGTGGCCTCCTGAAGTGACCTTTCTCAGTCTTTCACTTACTAAGAGAATCTGGCTGAATATATTCCTTCGTAGAACTCACTCTTGCATTTGAAACACAAGGGCAACATTTTAAGCACTATACTGCCTTTCCCAGTTTGAGATTTATATTCTTAGAGTAAAAATATGTGAAGATACAAATCCAGAAAAATTTTGTTTTGTATCTTTTGGTTTATCTTCTCAAATATGAAACCACCACTACTTTCCCCTTCCTACTAGCATTCTTTAACTTCTTCAATTAAAATGGAATTTCTTTTTAGACTAGATGATTCAAATAATTTAAAATATCAGACTTTCTTTCAGTAAGTAAAGTAAGATATTCTATTGGAAAGACTGTCTCCAAAGCGCTGAATGAGTAGTCAGAGAATGTGCCAGCAACATAAAAATCTTCCTTCAGCTATGGGTGTCTTCTGATAAAGACATTTCTTAGTTTGTCCCTGTGAAAAATTAGTTCACAAGTCTTTTCTGTTGACACATTCTTCTCTTGTCCCAGGAATGTGGGTTCCAGAAATATGCTGAGCTGATTCTAGAAAGGTTTCAAAGTCCTCAGCAGCTCAGTGCTTTCGGGATAAGTTTGTTTCTTTGTTTTAATAAAAGTTGAAATAAATAATTTAGGCAATTAATTAAAAAGAGGAATATGATTTGAAGTCTTTATAGCAGTTGTCCTGGCTTACTCTACTTGAAAATTATTTGTAAATACCCTATCCTAGCAGTTATTTGCCTATTATGATGTGGATTCTAGTGCAACTTTCACATGACTCTTTCAGCATTTGCCAATCTGTTTTGCTGATTCAAGATAGAAAATCTTGGAAAGAAAATACCTAGGCATTGAGCTGTTCTCTTCATTTTATTTCTGCTACCAATGATCATCCTCATCATTTTTCACGGAAATTCTAAATGGGAATCCATAATTGTGTTTCGGAAAAACTGTTATATATATAATTTTTTTATTCTTTGGATGCATTGATTGAATTTCCAGGCAGCAAAGCTAAGTGATTTGGAACTCACTTTTCAGTGCATATCTGTGGTTACACACAGGCCCTTTTGTAACTCTTTTCTGGAATTCCCTCTCCCCCTCTTCTAAATCCCCTTTAGACTTTTGGTTAATATATGCTATTCATTTTCCTTAGGAAAATTCAGCTCTGGAGCCTGGTGACAGATCTGATTCTGTGTAATTGATGATGAGTATAAATTTCAGTTGCTTCTGTTCTTTGTAGCAAGGGCAGGGATGTAAGGTCATATTGGTGAGGCCCAGACTCTAAGACTAAGGGCCTTTTGTGTTTTCTTAAGATTTCAGGAAGTTTGAGTCGTTTATTTAGTGTAGCATAGTTAAGACACATGAGACGGGTTTCTCTGAAACTAAGACATTCACGTGTCTACCTTTTGCTAAACTGTGGAACCGTCCCTGGTTCTGATAATGTTGCAAGGCCCTGTGTGAAGGTGAGAAGCTATATCTTTATGTTTATGACATTTTAACTAGGAATGGCCCAATTAACCTCTGCCCTTTCTTGAGTTCATCAGGAAATAGACTTTAAATACTCATTGCTTAATGGTAGGTTTGTGGTTATAATTACACATTACCAAAATTAAGTCTAGTAACAGGAAACGTGTGAGAACTAATCTGTAGAAACAAAAACAAACCTTTGACTTACCTGGAATTTCATTGGAATTTCTCTCTTGAGTCTATTTTCCTTTAAGTCAATAAAAACCTGGGGTTGGTTGTTAAAATTTCTTCTCTGGCAGCCACTTTGTGGCCCCTCTGCTCTGTTTCTTCAGGGGACTGTCCTGAGCTTGAGGGAGGCCTTAGGGAACACTTAGGATAATCATGGCAGATGCCATTCACTCTGATTAGAGCTTCCTAATGTCATAATTTTTACCTTAATGGTACCCAGAAACACACAGCTGGGTCCATGAATGGATTGAACAGATCAAGTTCTGCTATGTTTACCTCTGTCAAAGACGTATTCTCGGTGGTAGATACAGTGGGCCCTTGGGATCTGTGGGTCCCACATGTGAAGATGCAACCAATGTGGATCAAAAATATTTTTTAAAAAAGGATGATTAGGTCTGTATTGAACATATATAGACTTTACGTCTTGTCATTATTCCCTAAATAATACAGTATAATAATAGTTTACATAGCATTTGTATTATATTAGGTATTATAAGTAATCTAGAGATGATTTCAAGCATGTCAAAGGATATGTGAATGTTATATGCAAATACCACACAATTTTATATCTGGGACTTGAACATCTTTGTGTTTCAGTATCTGCAGAAAGCCCTGGAGCCAACCCCTTTCAGATATTGAGAGACAACTGTATAGAACAAATGCTAAAATCAGCAAACAAATGAAAATATGACTTGTATTATTGAAGGAGATAAGATAGGTTCTTCCTACAGGAAGTCTTGGATGGGACCTAGGGGATATTTCTGTCCATGCTCTGTAATTGACTGAGGACCCAGGGTCACTAAGTTTCTGTCCTCACTTTTAAATGTCTAGAATGGAAATAACAGAACATGCACAGCCTCTGTATTTCCCAGAATTTTTTGACAGCAAGTAAAATACTAGCTTTTAAAAAGCACTTTATAAACATAAAGAATTTAAAAGGTATAGTGGCTAAAATTCCAGGCTCTGGAGTTAGACAAACCTGAGTTTGAATCCTATTTAATAGTATTTCTCCTGTATACTAACTATGTGCTCTTGGCCAAGTTGCTTTATTTTTTTTAAACCTCAGTTCTAATTTGTAGATGATGGTGAATCACAAACAGTTAAACCCTGAACAATGTGAGAGTTAGAGGCACTGACCTACTTTACAGTTGAAAATTCTTGTATAACTTTTGACTGACCAAAAACTTAACTACTAATGGTCTACTGTTGGCCAGAACCTTACCCATTACATAAACAGTCAATTAACACACATTTGTATAACATATGTATTCTATACAGTATTCCTTTTTTTTTTTAGTCGGAGTCTTGCTCTGTCTCCTAGGCTGGAGTGCAGTGGCGCAATCTCGGCTAACTGCAAACTCCTCCTCCTGGGTTCATGCCATTCTCCTGCCTCAGCCTCCCAACTAGCCGGGACTACAGATGCCCACCACCATGCCAAGCTAATTTTTTTGTATTTTTAGTAGAGATAGGGTTTCACTGTGTTAGCCAGGATGGTCTCGATCTCCTGACCTCCTGATCCACCTGCCTTGGCCTCCTAAAGTGCTGGGATTACAGGTGTGAGCCACAGCACCCGGCCTACTGTTTTCTTAAAGTAAGCTAGAGAAAAGAAAATATTATTAAGAAAACCATAAGGAAGAGAAAATGTATTTACTATTCATGAAGTGGAAGTGGTCACCATAAGGGTCTTCATCCTCATCATCTTCACTTTGAGTGGGCTGAGGAGGAGGAAGAGGACGGGATTGTCTTGCTGTCTCTGGTGGCAGAGGTGGAAGAAAATCTACATGTAAGTGATCCCCTGCAGTTCAGACCCATGTTCTTAAAGGGTCAACTGTGGTCTGTCATCTACTTACATAGCTGCAGTGAGGATTAAATCAGAAGATGGGCACAAAGCATTCAGAATGCCGTTTGAGATGCAGTAAATATTCCAGCTAGCTTGTGCTGGTAATATAGAAGAACTACATGGTCAATATGGATGAGGCTGATTTCATCCTCTGAGAAGTAGGAGGAGACATGTGTCTGGTGACTGCAGCAGGGTCTGCAGAACCCCCTTAGCTCTGTTGCAGGCTGAGCAGAGAATGAAGAAGGGATGAGGGGAGTGGAGCCCTTTCTGGCTCCTTCAGCTCCTTAGCTCCCTGGACAGGGGCATTTCTGTCTGGGAAGCTGAACTCTAGCATTGAGTGAAACATGCCTATTGGCAGCAAGGCCAGCATCCTGCTGTCCCAGGCTGTCACTAGACTCTCCCTTTCCCCCACAGCCTTTTTCTTCTCCCTCAGACAACTCCCCTCCCCTCCCCCAGGCCCAGCACCTATCCAGGTCACATTCCTGGCACACTTTCACTCTCAGCTGGTTGTCAACTAAGGTGTTGGCTGATAACAAAGCTATGAACTGATAAGGCTTAATACCTTGGAGTGGTATTTTAAAAGGCCAGGAAGCCTTCAAGAGCTAAAGAAATAGTGGAGTAATAATAGGCATTAAGTGTGTGTGTGTGTGTGTGTGTGTGTGTGTGTGTGTGTGCTGGGGAGATATTGCTAATTTGGGGCCAGGAGCCTGGACAGTCATTAGAATAAGCCCTCCAGAGACTATCTGTGCCACTAAGGCCACATTAAAATGCTTCTTCCATCTAAAACTGAAACCGATCCCACTTAGGAGCTAATTGCAGTCATGGTTTTTCTCTTTGAGATTTAATACATTTTACTCAGCCCAGGAAGCCTCAGGACAAGCATAATGAAAATGCAATTAGTTAAAATGTTAAAATATTTGTATGCCACATTCTCTGTGATTGAATAAAAGAGTACTCACCATGGTCAGGAATATGAGTCTCAAAGAGTAAAATAAAATAAAAAATACCTCTTAAGAAAAAAACTGCTGGCCGGGCGCGGTGGCTCAAGCCTGTAATCCCAGCACTTTGGGAGGCCGAGACGGGCGGATCACGAGGTCAGGAGATCGAGACCATCCTGGCTAACACGGTGAAACCCCGTCTCTACTAAAAAAATACAAAAAACTAGCCGGGCGAGGTGGCGGGCGCCTGTAGTCCCAGCTACTTGGGAGGCTGAGGCAGGAGAATGGCGTAAACCCGGGAGGCGGAGCTTGCAGTGAGCCGAGATTGCGCCACCGCTCCAGCCTGGGCGACAGAACGAGACTCTGTCTCAAAAAAAAAAAAAAAGAAAAAAACTGCTTGCCAAGTATTTTGAGTTGAAGATGCCCAAGTTAAGAGAACAGTAAATACAGGAAGGCAAAGAGTTCCTGTCACTTCCTTCACTGGAATTCCGTCTCTTTCTCACCATACATAGGACAAATTGCACCAAAATGGAAAGCTGCTGGCTGCCACAAGCTAAACCATACTCAGAAGATTTGAAATCCAAGTGTTCTGTTGCAAGTTGGGGGAAACGAAGACCCTGCAGGGAACTCTCTTGTAGATTTGCAAATATTCCACTCATTTTGAATCAGAACAATTGTTATTGAGCGTTGGGCAAGGATTTGTTGATTGAAGTGCAGTCACAGGTAACCGTGGATACAGCCTCGTGTGTGTGTGTGTGTGTACTCTATTGCCTTTTCAATATCCTTATCATGCTTTTAAGGTTGCAACTAATAGTATTTTTTGAGGCTTCATTTTTTTAGTGCAGTTTTAGGTTCATAGCAAAATTCAGAGGAAGGTACAGAGATATTCCATCTATCTCCTCCCTCTACACCTGCACAGCCTCCTCAATTAACAATGTCACCCACCAAGGGGTGTATTTGTTACAATGGATGAACCCACACTGACACATCATTATCACCAAAGTCCATGGTTTACATTAGGGCTCACTCTTGGTGCTGTGCATGCTATGAGTTTGGGCACATATACTACATTTGTCTAATGACATGTATCTATCATGATAGTATCATACAGAGTACTTTTATTGCCCTGAAAATTCTCTGTGTTCTGACTGTTGTTTGCACCATCCCACCTCCAACCCCTGGCAACCACTACTCTTTTCACTGTCCTCATAGTTTTGCCATATTCAAAATGTCATATGGTTGGAATCATACAGTAGGTAGCCTTTTCATATTGGCTTCTTTTTCTTAGTGATATGCATTTAAATTTCCTCCATGTCTTTGCATGGACTAAGAACTGATGTCTTTCTAGCACTGAATGATATTCCATCTTGGTTGTTTCCAAGCTTTAGCAATTATGAAAAAAGCTACTGTAAACATCTATATGAATTTTTGGTGTGGACATGTTTTCAACTCTTTTAGGTAAATAGCAATGATTGTGATTGTCAGATTGTATGTTAAAGGTATGTTTAGTTTTTTTGTTGTTTGTTTGGTACATGTGCACAACGTGCAGGTTTGTTACATATGTATACATGTGCCATGTTGGTGTGTTGCACCCATTAACTCGTCATTTACATTAGGTATATCTCCTAATGCTATCCCTCCCCCCTCCCCCCACTCATGGCAGGCAGGTGTGTGATGTTCCCCATCCTGTGTCCAAGAGTTCTCCTTGTTCAATTCCCACCTATGAGTGACAACATGGGGTGTTTGGTTTTCTGTCCTTGTGATAGTTTGCTGAAAATGATGGTTTCCAGCTTAATCCATGTCTATACAAAAGACATGAATACATCCATTTTTATGGCTGCATAGTATTCCATGGTGTATATGTACCACATTTTCTTAATCCACTCTATCATTGATGGACATTTGGGTTGGTTCCCAGTCTTTGCTATTGTGAATAGTGCCGCAGTAAAGATATGTGTGCACGTGTCTTTATAGCAGCATGATTTACAATTCTTTGGGTATATACCCAGTAATGGGATGGCTGGGTCAAATGGTATTTCTAGTTCTAGATCCTTGAGGAATCACCACACTGTCTTCCACAATGGTTGAACTAGTTTATAGTCCCACCAAGAGTGTAAAAGTGCTCCTGTTTCTCCACATCTTCTCCAGCACCGTTGTTTCCTGACTTTTTAATGATTGCCATTCTAACTGATGTGAGATGGTATCTCATTGTGGTTTTTTTAAGATGGAGTCTCACTCTGTCTCTGTTTTAGGATGGAGTGCAGTGGTGCGATTTCGGCTCACTGCAACCTCCACCTCCCAGGCTCAAGTGATTCTCCTACCTCAGCCTCCCAAGTAGTGAGGATTACAAGTGTGCACCACCACACCTGGCTTATTTTTGTATTTTTAGTAGAGACAGGGTTTCACCATGTTGGCCAGGCTGGTCTCAAACTCCTGACCTCAGGTGATCCACTGCCTCAGCCTCCCAAAGTGTTGGGATTACACGCGTGAACCACCATGCCCAGCCAAGTATGTTTAGCTTTGTAGGAAACTGCCAAACTGCCTTCCAAAGTGGCTGTGCCATTTTGCACTCCCACCTGCAGTGAATGAGAGTTCATGTTGCTCCACAACCTGGCCAGTATTTGATGTTGTCAGTCTTTTGGATTTTGGCCATTTCAATAGGTGTGTAGCAATATTTCATTATTGTTTTCATTTGCATTTCCCAATGAATAATATTTTGAGTTATATTTTGAATGATGAAAGAAAGGTGATCCCTGAGTCCTCTACTCCAATAGAAAGACATTTTCTGTATCTACAAAGACTTCCTGAAGATTTTCCCAAGCCTGTGGGGAGCAGCAGAAGTGAGTTAAGAGAAGCTGTGGGAAGATGACACCGTCAGCCACTTCCAAACACAGAACAAAGTTCACTCGTTCGTTTTGCACATATTTTTCGAGCTCCTAATGTGTGTGGCACTAGACCAGGCTCTATGGGCACAGGGTGAGCAAAAAGGGCCACACAGTCCCCACTCTACAGGCAGAGGCTGAGTGGGAGAGTCCTTGGAGCCATGCATATGGGGAAAACCACCTGATCAGGGAGGTCCTGCAAGGCTTCCCGGGGGAGATAACAGTTGGGTTGAGATTTGAAGGGCATTCTGGGAGAAATGGGGAGCAAAGAGTGCTCCATGCACAAGAGGAAGTATGGTGAGCATGAGGAACTGAAAGGAGGCCCGCATGGCTGGAGCATGGAGAAGGAGGTGGGGGTGCCCTATGAGGGGGAGAGAAAGGCAGGAGAGACCACTCAGAGCCTTGGAGAAAAACCAGTGATTGCCAGACGTGTGGGAAATTTCAGCAGTACCTTTTCAAGGCAACAGGAAAAGGGAGATTAAAGAGCTGCCTTTAGAAGGGAAAATTGGGAGTCAGGACCACTGTAATTATCACTACGCAGCAAAAGGCAACCCAGAGGAATGATTAGGAACATGGACTGAAGAGCGATTGTCTGGAACAGAGTCCTGGCTCAACTGTTTACTTGCTGTGTGACCTTGGACAGGTTACTTAACCTCCCTGGGTCTTGATTTCATTATCCGTAGAACACTTTGTAGGTCCATGTGCAGATTACGTGAATCAATATTGAGAGTTTAGAACAGTGCCTGACATGTTTTAAATGCCACATAAGCATTTACTGTCATCATTATCATCATCATTATCACCTCATTCTTTTTTTTTTTTTTTTAAATAAGAGATGAGGTCATGCTATTTTGCTTAGGCTGGAGTGCAGTGGCAAGATCATGGCAGCCTCGAACTCCTGGGCTCAAGTGATCCTCCCACCTCAATCTCCAGGCATACTACCATGCCTGGCTAATTTTGTAATTTTTTGTAGAGATGGGGTTTTGCTATTTTGTTCAAGCTGGTCTTGAACTCCTGGCCTCAAGTGATCCTTCCACCTTGGCGTCCCAAAGTGCTCGGATTACAGGTGTGGGCCACCGCACCCAGTCTCCGTTCTTGGTTGGGCAAATAAATGTTACATTTGGCAGAATCACTTACAGAGGGTAGGTACATTGCACACATGCTATTTAATTTCACAATAATTTCCTGGAAAAACATATTACTATTTGCATTTTAGAGATAAAAAATTTGAAAATCAGAAAGGTTAAATATCTCATCAAGCAGTTCACAATGAGTAGAGGCTGGATTCAAACCTAGAAGTCTCTGAATTCAAAGTCTGTGCTCCCTCTCAGCTAAGATCTGCTTGAAGACAAACTATTGACTATTATGAGCTCTATATGGAGCCAGCTGACAATTAAGGGGTTCTGGTCATGGGCTTGCTGTAAGAAGCATTTGGCTCTCCCAGATCTCTGCTGATTTTAGAGAATGATGGGAGCAGAGAGAATAATGCTATATGCGTTTTTAACTTTAATTACAGATGCATTTTTTCCCTTCGTAGGGAAAACTATTCCCAAATACAGGCATATCTCAAAGATATTGCAGGTTTAGTTCCAGACCACTGCAATAAAGCAAATATTGCAACAAAGACAGTTATGCAAATTTCCCAGTGCACGTCATAGTTATGTTTACACTACACTGTACAACTGCAGTAGCATTATGTGTAAAAACACGGACATACCTTAATTGAAAATATTTTATTGCTAAAAAATGCCGCTAATCATCAGCCTTCAGCAAGTTGTAATCTTTTTGCTGGTAGAATGTGTTACCTCACCGATGTCTACTGATTGATCAGGGTGTTGGCTGCTGAAGGTTGGGGTGGTTGTGAAAATTTCTTAAGGTAAAACAACAAAGTTTGCTGCATTGATGAACTCTTTCAGGAAAGATTCATCTGTAGCATGCAATGCTGTTGGATAGCATTTTCCCCACAGTAGAACTTCCAAAATTGGAGGCAAGTCTCTCAAACCCTGCTGTTACTTTACTGACCAAGTTTATGGAATATTCTCAGTAATTTGTTGTCATTTCCACAGTGTTCACAGCATCTCCACCAGGAGTAGATTCCATCTCAAGAAGCTACTTTCTTTGCTCAATTCAATTAGATTTTTATCATGAAATTGAAGCAATTCAGTCACATCTTCAGGCTCCACTTCTCATTCTAGTTCTATTACTATTTCCACCACATCTTCAGTGACTTTCTCCACTGAAGTCTTGAATCCCTCAGTCATCCATGAAGGTTGGAATCAACTTCTTCCAAATTCCTGTTAATGTTGGTATTTTGACCTCCTCTCATGAGTTGTGAATGTTTTTAATGGCATTTAGAATGGTGAATCCTTCCCAGAAACTTTTCAATTTACTTTGCCCAGATCCTCCAGAGGAATCACTGTCTATGGCAGTTACAGCCTTATGAAATGTGTTTCTTAAATAATAAGACTTGAGAGTTGAAATGACTCCTTGACCCATGGGCTGCAGCATGGATGCTGTGTTAGCAGGCAAGAAAACAACATTCATCTCCTTGTACAATCTCCTTATGCATCTCTTGAGCTCTAGGGTGACTAGTTGCATTGTCAACATGCAGTAATATTTTGAACAGAATATATTTTTTTCTGAGCAAGTTTCAACAGTGGGCTTAAAATATTCAGTAAACCATGCTGTAAACAGACGTGCTGTCATCCGGGCTTTGTTGTTCCATTTCTAGAGCACAGGTAGAGTAGATTTAACATCATTCTTAATGGCCCTAGGATTTTTGGAATGGTAAATGAGTATTGGCTTTAACTTAATGTCACCAGCTGCATTAACCCTTCACTTAACTTTGAGTCAGCCTCAAAACCCTTTGAAGCTATGAAGTCTGTCATTGACTTCACCCTTCCTTCTAGCTAAGAAAGATCTAGACGGTATGTTCTTGCAATAGAAAGCTGTTTTGTTTACATTGAAAATCTGTTGTTTAGTGTAGCCACCTTTATCAATAATCTTAGCTACATCTTCTGGATAACTTGCTGCAGCTTCTCCATCAACACTTGGCGCTTCAGAACCTTGCACTTTTATGTTGTGGAGACAACTTCTTTCTCTCAATCTTATGAACCAATTTGGCTCTACATTTTTCTTCTGTAACTTTCTCACCTCTCTCAGCCTTCATAGAGTTGAAGAGAGTTAGGGTCTTGCTCTGGATTAGGCTTTGGCTTAAGGGAATGTCATGGCTAGTTTGATCTATCCAGACCACTCACACTTTCTCCCTATCAGCAGCAAGCCTGTTTCACTTTCTTATCATTCCTGTGTGCACTGGAGTAGCACTTTTAATTTCCTTCGAGAACTTTTCCTTTACATTCACGGTTTGGCTGGTGCAACAGGCCTGCCTAGCTTTCAGCCTGTCTCAGCTTTCAACATGTCTTCCTCACTAAGCTTAATCATTTCTAGCTTTTGATTTCAAGTGAGAGATGTGTGACTCTTCCTTTCGCTTGAACACTCAGAGGCCATTGTAGAGTTATTCATTGGCCTACTTTCAATATTCTTGCATCTCACATAACTGGAAGGCCTGAGGAGAGGGAGAGATGGGAGAATGGCTGGTCAGCAAAACCAAAGACACGCATACAACATTTACAGATTAAGTTTGTTGCCTTACATAGGCAAAACAATTACAGTAGTAATGTGCAATACCACTAACCATAGGTCACCATAATAGATATTATAATAATGAAAAAGTCTGGAATTGTGAGAATTATCAAAATGTGACCCACAGGCACTAAGTGAGCACATGCTGTTGGAAAAATGGTGTCAAGATGCTTGCTTGATGCAGGGTTGCCCCAAACCTTCAATTTGTAAAGAGCGTGCCATCTGCAAAGAGCAATAAGCAATGCACAATAAAACGAGGCATGCTTGTAGCTGAGCAAATAATTGTTTTCTTGGAAGTGTATCTACTTTTAAAAGCTAAATTATGGGCCAGGCACGGTGGCTCGCGCCTGTAATCCCAGCACTTTGGGAGGCTGAGGAGGGTGGATCACCTGAGGTCAGTAGACCAAGACCAGCCTGGCCAACAGGTTTTAGTAGTGAAACCCTGTCTCTACTAAAAATACAAAAATTGGCTGGGTATGGTGGCGTACGCCTGTAATCCCAGCTACTTGGGAGGCTGAGGCAGGAGAATTGCTTGAACCTGAGAGGTGGAGGCTGCAGTGAGCTGAGATCATGCCACTGTACTCCAGCCTCGATGACAGAGTGAGACTCTGTCTCAAATAAAATAAAATGAAAATAAGTAAATAAAGTATGCGCAACACAGAAGATATGCCCTTAGCTGACTTGGAACTCTATGGAGCTCCGAAAGTGAAGTATAGTGTGCATGTGGTGCTGCCCGTTGTGATTTACGATGGAAATAGAGGAGTAGGGAAGTGCATTTGCTATGCCTCCCTAGAGGCTTCAGGATCATTCTGTGGGTAGAGGAGCAGCTTCTGGAGATAATAGAATTGTCCTCCAGCTGCTCACACTTCACCCAGTCTGTGGCCAGATGTAAAAGGCTGGAGAACTTGTTTCCAGGATCAGAGATGAGGAGATGCAAGAGGCTTCTGTAAGCAAAGCAATGAACTATGGTATAACCCAGTTTGCGAAGGAAGATGCCTCTGAAGAACGAGTGGAGGTCAACTTAAAAATCAGCAGAATGCAATGGACTCTCATTTCCCCACTGATTACCTTCACTGTGGCTAGTGTATAAACTGGGCTGTTTGTTCCTGGTAAATGTCCCTGATTCTGTCCCGAAGCTTTGGCCCAATCATGAGCCCGAGCTGCGCACTTTTCATCTCCCAAGGCTGCAGCAAGATCAGGGAAGCATACCTTTGCAAATAAGACATGCACCGTGTCAAATGGAAATGCTTTCCTTGGCAGTGAGCGAAGGACTTTCATGATAACAATTTGGAATCCTGGAAAACTATCTGGACTTCGAAATGGAAAATGAGCTCTGCACTTTGCTGCTTTTGGGACCTCACCTCCTCGTCTCCAAATGCGGATGTTACGTTAAGTTGCCGGAGTGGCAGCTGTCTGGCCAGGGTTGTCTTCCTCTCTGTGGTTGCCACAGTGCGCTGAACACTGGCCTCTCATTTTAAAACTCCCAGTTCTTTCTATCCTAAGGCCAATTATAGTACTATGTTTAACCTAAAAATTAAGATTTATATCATAGTATGACAGTTGTGGTCAACATTCTTTATTTCAACAACTTCTTGATTTTATTAACTTTATTACTTTCAACAACTTTCCATTTAGCTATGTTGTTAGAAAAACGTATGGAATACTGAGGGAAGTTATAGGACAAGAAATACGTACTTGGAAAGGTAATTTTTGTCTCCTAAGAGATTGCCCCCAGTGTGGAGGGTTGTGTGGTATACCTTATTTAGCTGTGTGAGGTTGGTGTTTTTGAAGGGCTCCCCATAAATGTCATTCTCAACTCTGCTGGGGATCTAAAGAATTTGAAAATTTAAACCAGGAGAGACAGATAGGGGCAAAATATCAAGTTAAAAAGAGCAAAGTTGGAGAATGTGGCCTTAGGGCTGACAGCCAAGCGTGCTTGTGAATACCGAGCCCAGAAGCAGGCCCCTCTCCACTACCAGGCAGCACAGCCCTGGCCTTCCCCACCAAGCTTAATCATTTCTAGTGTTTGATTTAAAGTGAGACATGTGCAACTCTTCCTTTTACTTGAACATTTAGAAGCCAATATAAGGTTCTTCATTGGCCCAGTTTCAATATTGTTGTGTCTCAGGGATCAGGGAGGCCATGTGTTGGGGCGGGTGTGCTGGTTTGCTACAGGTGCCATAATAAAGGAAAACAAATTAGATGGCTTAAAGCAATAGGAATTTGTTGTCTCATAGTTCTGAAGGCTAGAAGTACAAGATTAAGGTGTTGGCAGGGTCTTCTTCCCTCCAAACCCCGTAAGTGGGAGTCCTTCCTTATCTCTTCCTAGCTTTTGGTGGAGCTGTCAATCCTTGGCTTGCGGCTGCATCACTTAGATCTCCACTTCTGCACTTTCATGGCCTTCTCCCTGTTTATCTCCATCTGTGTCCAATTTTTTTTTTCTTCTTCTCCTTCTTCTTTTTTGAGATGGAATCTTGCTCTGTCACCCACGCTGGAGTGCAGTGACATGATCTTGGCTCACTGCAACTTCTACCTCCCAGGTTCAAGCATTTCGCCTGCCTCAGTGTCCTGAGTAGCTGGGATTATAGGCATGCATCAACACGTCTGGTTAATTTTTCTATTTTTAGTAGCGATGGGGTTTCACTATGTTGGCCAGGCTGGTCTCTAACTCTTGACTTCAGGTGATCTGCCCACCTCAGCCTCCCAAAGTGCTGGGACTACAGCTGTGAGTCACTGTGGCCGGCCAAATTTTCTTCTTATAACAACACTATTCATGTTGGATTTAGAACCTGCACTTATGACTTCACCTTAACAATTTCATCTACAAAGACTCTATTTACAAATAAGGTCACATTTTGAGGTCCAGGTATGTCCCGAGTGTGTTCCTTCTGGTGGGTTCATGGTCTCACTGACTTCAGGAACGAAACCACGGACCTTGGCTGTACGTGTTACAGCTCTTAAAGGTGGTGTGGACCCAAAGAGTGAGCAACAGCAAGATTTTTTGTGGAGAGCAAAAGAACAAAGATTCCACAGCATGGAAGGGGACCCAAGCAGGTTACTGCTGCTGGCTGAGGTGACAAGCTTTTATTCCCTTATTTGACCCTGACCACGTTCTGCTGATTGGTCCATTTTACAAAGTGCTGGTTGGTCCATTTTACAGAGTGCTGATTGGTTCATTTTACAGAGTGCTGATTGGTCCATTTTACAAACCTCTAGCTAGCCACAGAGCGCCGATTGGTGCATTTTACAATCCTAACTACAGAGTGCTGATTGATGCATTTTACAATCCTCTTGTAAGACAGAAAAGTTTTCCAGGTCCCCACTTGACCCAGGAAGTCCAGCTGGCTTCATCTCTCACTGGGATTTGGACTTCAATATGTCTATTGGGTGGTGGGGCCGGGACACAATTCACCTCACAACTGTGAGACTTTGTGCAGCTCACAGCACTGGTCACAGAGAACACCGGCTCTCTGAGCACAGCTTTTCCCCTAAGACAAAGAGTCATGCATACGGAGTTATTTACTTCAAAGATAGGAGGAGAACTCAATGAAATTGAGAAAAAAGAACAATACTTATGAGGAACAAAATGAAACAGATGAAGACAATTGATGGATTCTTAGCTTGACTATGAAAAGAAAATGTCCAAATAAACATGAGCAGAAATTCAAAGGGAGATATTACAAATGTTACCACAGAAATGCAACAGATCATCAGAGACTACTAGAAACAACAATATGCCCACAAACTAGAAAACATAGAGGAAATGGATAAATTCCTGGAAATGGGTGGGGCACGGTGGCTCAAGCCTGTAATCCCAGCACTTTGGGAGGCTGAGACGGGTGGATCATGAGGTCAGGAGATTGAGACCATCCTGGCTAATACGGTGAAACCCCGTCTCTACTAAAAAATACAAAAAACTAGCCGGGTGAGGTGGCGGGCGCCTGTAGTCCCAGCTACTCGGGAGGCTGAGGCAGGAGAATGGCGTAAACCTGGGAGGCAGAGCTTACAGTGAGCTGAGATCCAGCCACTGCACACCAGCCTGGGCGACAGAGCGAGACTCTGTCTCAAAAAAATAAAAAAAATAAAAAAAATAATAAATTCCTGGAAACATACAACTTCCCAACATTAAACCAGGAAGAAATAGAAATGCTGAAGAGACCAGTAACAAATAGTGAGCTTGAATCAATAAAAAGTCTCCTAGCAACAACAAAAAGCTCAAGAGCAGATGAGTTTACAGACAAATTCTACCAAACATACAAAGAAGAACTGGTACCAATCCTCCTGAAACTCTACCTCAGATTTCACCATCAGTTAAATGTACCATTTTTCCTAGGAATCAAGTGAGCCAAGACTTACAGAGAAGTGAGGAGTGTCAGCCAGTGGAGGTCCATCTTCTGCAGTGAAAATTAGTAAGAAAGAAGGATCGTAATCCCTGCTATGAGCTTAAAATTTATGCCCTCCCAAAATTAATACATTGCCTAGTCTTCCATGCAATAGTATTAAGAGGTGCAGCCTTTGGGAGGGGATTAGGTCATAAGGGTTCCACTCTCATGAATAGTATCAATGCCTTTATAAGAGAAGCTTTAGGAAAACTGTTTGCCCCTTCTGGCATGTGAGGACATAGCAAGAAGGTGCCATCTATGAAGCAAGGAACCCTTGTCAAACACAGAATCTGCCGGTGCCTTGATCTTGGACTTCCCAGCCTCCAGAACTGCGAACAATAAATTTCTGTTATGTATTGCCCAGTCTAAGGTATTTAGCTATAGCAGCTGGAATGGACTAAGACACCTCCCATTATTCAATTTTAGTATCCATTGAACATTCAGTTTAACATATTAACGAAAGCTCATTTTCCGGGCATTGCCTTTCTCATGAACTTTAGAAGTACAGTTTCTTTTTTGTGAGGATGCTTTGCATTTTGCTTGCAACTCATATTCCTAGAGAAAAGAGAACACTATTTCCCTGGCCATCCCAGCACATGTTCTGGACAAACTTCTCAACCTCCTGTTTCTAGTATTGGAAGTCCTCCAGGGAATGCCCTCTGGTGGGCGTCTCATTTTGACTTCCACCTGGGCTCTGTCTTACAACATCTCCTTAATTCTACGCAGGACCACCTTGATCAGATTCCTCTATAACACTACTTAATAGTTTTCCATTCAAGTTATCCTCATAAGCATTAAAAAATCAAACTCTCTGGAATTGTTCTGAACTTCTAATCCTCTAAGCCTCCATTCTAGGGTTAGAGAATATGAGAATCTGTTTTGGGGAGGCTTGGGGTGGCTACTTCCTACAAAATTAACAAGTCTGATAAAGACGATAGTGTGACTCTTTATTCTATTTTAGTTCAGTTGGCATCGGTGAAGGCAGGAGCCATGAATTCACTGCACGGGGCTTATGAAACGTGCCTGGCTGCTTCAGATTTTTCTTTGGAGCTCACAACTCATAAGTGTTCTCCTGGGTTAGTGATAGGAGATTCTTCATCTGTCCTGGGAGAAGAAAGATTGAGTTGGGGGCAGGGATTTGGATTTTTAATTCTTTGGCTTGAAGTCAAATTTTGGTGCAAATACATTACATGAAAGAGCTAATGTTATGAAAAATTATCTATTATTAATAGGTAGACATGAATTTGTTTCCAAAATGAGACCCATGGACTCTGGAGCTGGGAGAAAGAACCAGATAACTGGTAAGCATGGGTCCTGCCAGGTGGGGCAGACCTGTGGAAGTCCTTGTTCGTTGGGAGGAGGCATTAGGAGAGCTCTGAGAGATGAAGAGGGCGTGACAAAACGAAGGAGAGCAAAAAAAGAGAGGCAGAGGAAACACAAAACCAAATGTTTCCTCTATTAAAATGTTTGCTTTGGTCAGGCACTGTGACTTATGCCTGCAATCCCTGCACTTTGGAAGGCTGAGAAGAGAGGGTCACTTGAAGCCAGGAGTTTGAGACAAGCCTGGGCAACATAGCGAGACCTCTGTCTACAAAAAACTTAAAAAATTATCCAGGTGTGGTGGCACACACCTGTAGTCCTAGCTACTCAGGAGGTTGAGGTGGGAGCATAACTTGAGCCTAGGAGGTTGAGGCTGCAGTGAGCCATGATCATACCACTGCACTCCAGCCTGAGTGGCAGAGCAAGACACTGTCAAAAACAAAAACAAAAACAAAAACCAAAAAAAAGAAACATGCTTGAACAAACCCTGTGAGAAACGATTACATAGTCTTAACTGGGTCAGTATTTGTATGAATGAAGAATGCTCGTGTGTTTGCAGAAAGGGAGACAAAGAAAGTCAGCCTTTGTTTTAACTTCCTGTGATGCCAATCAGGTGAGGTGGAACTCGGGGTGTCAAGGCAGACTGATTCTTATTTGCAGGGGTGTTTCATTTTGCACAATATGAATAGTGCAAATATTCATTGCACAATAGTTCACATACTCTTCTCAATAAAAACTAATTTTTTAATTACTTTGGGAGACATTCAGATAAATGTTACGGTGAGTGGAGTTTTGATGAAGCACACACGCTTTTGTCATTGCGTTGCAGTTAAGTGAGTAATCACTTTCCTGCTTCTGCTCCACAAATCTCGATTGCCTGAGGTCTGGTGTGCTGAGTGTGTCCACCTGCATGGACCCTTGCTGTGCATGGTGAACGTGCTGTGCGCAGTCAGCCCAAGTTCTACTCTGGCAGATCAGAGTCATCTGAAACAGCTCTCGAGTTTCTCATACAATCTGAGCTAACTGCTGCCTGACAAAACAGGCAAGTGCAGTGGGAGGAATACATCATAATTCCGCTTCCAAATCTGTCTGAATAAACATTTGCACAATGGCTGATCAAGGCTCTGTGTGTTAACTATCACGTCCCGTGCTGACAATTTATACAACCTCTTCGTGAAGATTCTCCTGGTGAAACTTTCATTTTTGCAGTTCACACTATGACATTACTAGGAAGTACTGTTTGTGTTTGCAAAATACAGCTACATGCTTGCATCCATTCATGTTTATTTATATAGATGCTCTTAGCACCAGGGTAACAGCAGGTTTGACAGGAGAGGAACTTTTCTGCTGAAGACATACCACAGATGCCGTGACTTGAAAGAACCCCATTGTTTCTTTCTTTGCCTGAACATAGCTAAGTAAGAAGGTTTTTTGGAAAAACAGTAACATGAAGAACATGGATAAAGTTAATCTTCAACTTGAGACCATTACAGCCAGGAAATGGAGGTGAATTTTAAATCTTGTTGGCTGTTATTCTGTCTTTATACCTGTAATTACTTCCCTTCCTTCCCATCCTTTCTTTCCCCCTGCTACAAAGATGGTGCCAGTGGGAGTAGAGCTGGGAACAAGGTTTAATATTGTGATTTTGAGTTATTATCTTTAAAGTCACTTTGCTACCAGGTTTCCTTGGGTGTTGAATTCAAATCACTTTTGTTTAAAAACATTGGTTTTCTTTTTGTTATTTTTTCCCTCTATTGCTCCTTTTTCTTCTGGGTGTATTTAAATATGGAAATCTTCCTCTCAAAGGGGCTGATATGAAGAGTGGGAAGACTCCCACAATGAGAAAACCCTGCACTCTACAGAATCACAACTCTCATTCCCAGGTGATTAGTGATTTGGTGGAGCTCAGTGTTCGTTATAAAGTTACTCATAAGCAACGATGATCATTTCTGGAGAAAAAGACAATGATCAATTTCATGGCCCCATATGTAATCGTGACTACTTTCAGGCATTTATCAATGATCAATTACCCATTCCCTGTTAATTAAGAGCTTAATCTTCCCAGTCATGTAATGTGAACAATGGTGCACTGTTGCAAGCTGCCTATTATATTTCCTCAGGACAAAGACCAAAGTAACTGGTCAGGGAGTGCTCAGAGCTGTCACACTGGATTTCCTGCCTCTCCAGCCAAACACAGTAGGCACAGTTCAGTATTAACAGACTCACGTTTTCTATGAGCTAGGATGATGTCCTTCCCCCATAAAGCCAACATTGAACACATTTTATCTTTTAGCCTCAATATCATCACTCTTTTTTATATTTTTACAAATATGCATAGTGAATAAGAGAAGAATAAGAGAGGGAAGAGAAGAAGAATAATGTTCCCAACACAAAGAACAGATAAATCTTTGAGGTGATGGAGATCCCAGTTACTCTGATTTAATCATCACACATTGTATACAGGTATCGAAATAGCACAGGTACTCCTAATACGCACACAACTATTAGTTATCAATTAAAAAGAGAAGAAATGTCTCAGATACCAAGTTTCTTGCTACCTAGGTTAATGCTTCATTTCCCTGCTGCCTTCTCCAAAAACAGCATCTCATCACCTGTATTCCTCCCAGTATTGAGCCTCTGGGTGGGTGGGGACCCGCCATGTTCTCTGCATGGCCACTTCCACAGAGACTCTCACTTTGCTCCCCTCCTCTTCTGGAATCCCTGCATTTGAATTGCATGTTAGACTGACCAGTCACTGTTACAGTCATCTACAACCCCAGGGCCCTTCCCCTGCTCTCTGTTGGTTTTTTCAATATGACCATTGCCTTAACTCTTGGTGGCTTAAATACCCACATACTGTACATAAGCTGGTCTCTCTATTCCCTGACCTATTCTCCAAAGATCTCATTCTAGACACACTTCAGTTCCCCATTCCACAGTCACATCCTGGAATAGCTACAAAGTCCATATTTCCATTGCAAACATCCTGGGCTCCAGCTGCAGCCTTCTTCCTCTGTCACTCACTTCCTTCACTGCCCTGTCTGCAATGATGCTTTGATCTGCCTGCACCCCTTAACTAACTGTGTCCAGAGAAAATCACATGCCCAGGCTTACTACTCTAAGTCTCTTTCATGACCCTGAGCTTCCAGGGGGACTTGAGTGCACGTGGCAGCCAGGCTTCATCTCTATGGTCCACTCAGTGCTCCTGGCCCTTGCCAGGACTCACTGTTCTTTCTGCGCTCTTGCACCTTCTTCATTCAGTTGATGATCTTTCTTCCTTCCTATCTAACAGAGAAAGCAAAGGTGATCAGAAGAGAACCTCCACCTGCTTTCCTCATTTTTTTCTGCTCACCTATCTGAAATCTAGGTGGAGTTTCCGAAATCTCAATTCTTGACTCCCTGCAGCCGAAGGCTCAACACCACGTGCAAGCTGCCAAGGCTTAAAGCTTGCATCTTCTGAAGCCACAGCCTGAGTTCTATGCAGACCCTTTTCAGCCAGAGCTGGAGCAGCTGGCACAAAGGATACCAAGTCCCTAGGCTGCACACAGGATGGGGACTCTGGGCCCAGCCTATGAAGCCACTTTTTCCTCCTAGGCCTCAGGGCCTGTGATGGGAGGGGCTGCCCTGGGGACCTCTGACGTGCCCTGGAGACATTTTCCCACTTTGTCTTGGGGATTAACATTTGGCTTCTCATTACTTATAAAAATTTTTGCAGTTTTCTTGAATTTCTCCTCAGAAAATGAGATTTTCTGTTCTATTGCATGGTCAGGCTACAAATTTGCTGCACTTTTATGCTCTGCTTCCCTTTTAAAACCGAATGCCTTTAACAGCACCCAGGTCACCTCTTGAATGCTTTGCTGCTTAGAAATTTCTTTCACCACATACCCTAAATCATCTCTCTCAAGTTCAAAGTTCCACAAATATCTAGGCAGGGGCAAAATGTTGCCAGTCTCTTTGCTGTAACATAACAAGAGTCACCCTTGCACCAGTTCCCAACGAGTTCCTCATCTCCATCTGAGACCACCTCGGACTGAATTTTATTATCCATATCACTATCAGCATTTTGGTCAAAGTCATTCAACAAGTCTCTAGGGAGTTCCAAACTTTCCCACATTTTCCCATCTTCTTCTGAGCCCTCCAAATTGTTCCAACCTTTGCCTGTTCCACAGTTTCAAAGTCAATTCCACATTTTCAGGTATCTTTTCAGCAGTGCCCCACTCTACTGGTACCAATTTACTGTACTAGTCTGTTTTCATGCTGCTCATATTTTCATCCATACCCAAGACTGGCCAATTTACAAAAGAAAGAGATTTAATTGGATTTACAGTTCCACATGCCTGGGGAAAACCTCACAATCATGGTGGAAAGCAAGGAGGAGCAAATCTCATCTTACATGAATGGCAGCAGGCAAAGAGAGAGAGAGCTTGTGCAGGGAAACTCTGCCTTATAAAGCCATCAGATCTCATAAGACTTATTCACTATCATGAGAACAGCACAAGAAAGACCTGCCCCCATCATTCAATTACCTCCATCTGGGTTTCTCCCACAACATGTGGGAATTCAAGATGAGATTCGGGTGGGGACACAATCAAACCATACCAGTCATCATGATGAGATGCTGTCTTCCTTTCTGCTTTCACCCCTTCTAATGCACCTTGCACACTACCGTCAACCTTCATAGAGTGCACATGAGTATGGCTTGATTTAGTCTGTTTGGGCAGCTATGACAAAATGCCATTAATTGAGTAGCTAATAAATGATAGATATTTGTTCCTCATAGTTCTGGAGTCTGGGAAGTCCAAGATCAAGGTACTGGTAGATTCAGTGTCTGGTGAGGCCACCTTCCTCACAGACAGCACCTTCTGTATCCTCATGTGGCAGAAGAGGCTAACTAGTTCTCTTTGATAATGGCACTTATTCCATTCATGAAGGTTTTGTCCTCATGATCGAGTCACTTCCCAGTGGGCCTGCTCTCTATACAAGCACACGGATGATTAGGTTTCCATACATGGATTTGGAAGGGAACACAAACATTCAGATCATAGCACTATTCCCTTGTCTACAATCCAGCAACCTGTCTTAGGTAACTTCATCCCTTTGGATAAATATTCAAAAATCTGTTCAAAATCTAGGTGCTGACATGTGTATGCTTGAGTCTTAAAGGTGAAAGTTTCCTACAAGTAGTTTTGGGCACTCCTAGGCAATCCATTCTGTTCAATTTCCTCTTTGCAAATAGACCCTCCAAGAGAAAGAGGAGGTAGACTGTGCTTCTTAAAGTATGCAGCAATCTAAATACAGTAGTCCCCTCTTATCTACAGGGGGTATGTTTCAAGACCACAGTGGATGCCTGAAACCCTGGATAGTATGGAACCCTATGTGTACTGTTGTCCTTAGTATCTGCAGGGGATTGGTTCCAGCATCTCTGGCAGATACCAAAACCCACAGGTGTTCAAAAGTTCCTTATATAAAATAGTTAATATTTGCATATAATCTACACCTCCTGTATACTTTCAATCTTCTCTAGATTACTTATTGATATGGTTTGGCTGTGTTCCTACCCAAATCTCATCTTGTACTGTTGCTCCCATAATTCCCACATGTTGTGGGAGGGACCTGGTGGGAGACAATTGAATCACAGGGGTGGTTTCCCCTGTACTGTTCTCATGGTAGTGAATAAGTCCCATGAGATCTGATGGTTTTACAAAGGGGAAACCCTCTTTGCTTGGCTGTCTTTCTGTCTTGTCTGCCGCCATGTAAGATGTGCCTTTTGCTTTCTGCCATGACCGTGAGCCCTCCCAGCCACATGGAACTGTGAGTCCATTAAACCTCTTTTTCTTTATAAATTGCCCAGTCTCAGGTATGACTTTATCAGCAGCCTGAAAACAGACTAATATAATACCTAATATGATGTAAATACTATGTATATAGTTATTATATTATATTGGCTTTTTTTTGTATTATTTTTTATTTTTGTATGGTTATTTTTATTTTTATTTTTAAATATTTTTGATGCAAGGTTGGTTGAATTTGCAGATGTGGAACCCATGGACATGGAGAGCTGGCCGTGTTCTCTTCTTTTCCTATATATACAGAGCTATGAAAAAGTTTTATTTATAAATTAAGCACAGGAAGAAATTAAAAACAATAACTAGTAATAAAATATAACAATTATAACAGTGTGCTGTAATAAAAGTTATGATAATATGGAAAAAAATCTTTTAACTCTCCCAGGTAGGCTCTGGGTGGATGAGAGGGAGCTCCTCTTGGCAGAAGCTGGAGGTGTTAAGATACACACATTTGCAGCCCGTTTGCTGCCTCTGCTGGGGTGCTGCTCATCATGTCTCATCCCTTGGTCCCATCTGGCTGAGCTGTCCCACTGCTACTTGCCTCTGGATAATTGGAGTCTTGGTCAATTGCTTTTTTGAAATAGAAGGAAAGACATGATATAGTGATCTAGATGCAAATAGGTGGGCAGACAAGTGAGGAGAGCATGTGAAAGTTCTCTTCTGATTACCTTCGCTTTCTCAGTTAAATAGAAAGCAAGATCATCATGCAATGATTAACAGGGAAATCTCTCCTTCATGTTCACGGTTAAGGCCAAATCTCTGTCACCGCATGCCATGCCCTGCGTAGCTGGCTCTACCCACCTCATTTCTTGCTGCTTCTCTGTAATGCACTGCATGGGAGACTTTGGAGCATGCCTCTCAGTCCCTAAGTGTATGCCCTGGCCTCCAGCCTTCTGTGCCTGCCCTCATGTGGCTCCTTCTGTTGGGCTTACCTCACTTTTGTCTGCCAAATTGTCCCCTATCCATACCTCAGGGCCAATTCGGTGGGTTACCTCCGGGGGCAAGTTTCCATGAATACCCTGGATGGAGCTAGCTATCTTCCCTTTGGTCCCTGACATAGTTTGAATGTCTGTCCCCTCCAAGTCTCATGTTGAAATGTGATCCCCAGTGTTGGAAGTGGGGCCTGGTGGGAAATGTTGGGTCATGGGAGTGAATCCTTCATGAATGGCTTGATGCCTTTCCCATGGTAATGAGTGAGTTCTTGCTCTGTTCACTCAGGAGTTGGTTGTTTAAAGGAGCCTGGCACCTCGTCTCTCTCTTGCTTTCTCTTTCTTGCTCCCTTTCTCAACACATGACGTGCTGGCTACCTTCCCTCCCACCATAACTAAAAGCTTTCTGACGCCTTACCAGAAGCCAAGCAGATGCCGATGTCTGGTCGTGCTTGCACAACCTGCAGAACTGGGAGCCAAATAATCTTTTCTTCATAAATTTCACAGTCTCAGATGTTCCTTTATAGCAATGCAAAACTGATAAACACAGGTCCCTTATGGTACCTTGTCCACATGCCTCTGTGACCATGTATACAATGATTTATTTGAGACCTTTATTTTTGTGTCTTACTCACCCTCTCCCCCAGGGTAGGGACCTGTCCTGGCTCATGAAACCACCAGTGTCTAGCACAGTGTCCTGCATATAGTAAATGTTCAATGTTTGTTTGTTTGAAGGCAAAAATGGATGAACGGGCAGGATTTTTGCCTTTATCTAGGTCTTCAGCTAGTCACTGATTGTAGAGATACAAAATGGAGCAATTTTTAAAAAGTGAATAGTAAACAAACAAAGAGAACATGTAATAACAGCAACTTAACTAACATTTTAAAGTTAAGTTGCTGACTAATTTCACTCCCAAGATTTAGAAAGGCTGTATAAGTCTAAGTCATCACTTTCTCCCTCTTATTTTCAAAGTAGAACTTCCAAATCAAATGATGCTGACCATTTAAAAAAATTTGTTTTCAGAAATAGTAGAATATATAAAGTGCTTAATCAGAAGGGCTCAATATCACTGAAAATAATATCAAAGATTCCAATAGCAATGTTTTGCAACACATTAATAAATAATCAAAAAGCAAGAAACCATCATTTAGACTTTGGGACGTACAGATAAACTTGGTTGAAAGAATTGGTATCATCAATTCAGGCAATAGCTGTGACCCAGGAAGGGATTACCAGTTTTGCTGTACTTAAAATTCTGTACTTTGCTTTGCTCTAAGTCTGCATTTCGCTTGTGCCACTGGATGCTTGTTCTAACTCTGTTTCATGTTGGGTTGTTGCTGTGCTGGGAAGATGAGCTTTCAGAGACTCAGTTCACAGCAGACAGTGGACTTTGGTTAAATATGAAGAATACCTTTCTCTCTAAACTATAATAAAGTCCTTTTACATCACATTCATCCTGATATTACCTTATTCGCTTTATTGACTACAGAGTACTTATACATGCGTTCAAGTCTTATAAAAATTGAATCTAGCAGCAGCTATAAATAATTAAACTTCTCCTAGCTGGGACTTGCCTGTATAAAGATGTTACAAATTCAGAGTCATAACAGGGAGGGTAGAACAGTGATTTATCATTGCGAAGCCTAACAACTCCCAGCTTCTGGCTTTGTGTTTCTACCCATCTGGCTCATTGCTGAGTCCTAGGGTCATTTGTGTCCACAAAGCTCCATGGCGGGAGACAGAGAGACACAAGAAACCAGAGTAACAATCTCAGTGGTGGTTTCTCATAACTGGATCCACGCATGCCTACGTTAGAGTGAGACTTTTCATAGCTAACTTCAATTGCTATTTCAGGAAGATCCCTCACCATCTGAAGAAATGCATCCACTCTGCATTAATTTTAGAACATGCCACAGTGATATGGGTGGGGAAAAATGGGCCCTCTCTTAGGAGCCTGGCGCCTGCTTGTAGTAGCAGACACACCTCTTATCTTCCCTGCTTTAAAAAACGTAACCATTCATCATTAGATAAACTCACTTTAAAATGTGAGCACAGTCGTTACCAGATCAGTCTCAAACTATTCATTTTTGTGACAGTATTTAATTATGATCTCAGTGCAAGATAAAAGCTTCTGATGAAGTCTTTGTATATTCCCTTATAAATTTGATTACCAATTCATGTAAGACACTACTCATAAAAGTAGAGATTAAATGAATAACAATTGTCTTGAAATAAAATTGTTACCAGAGACAGAAAGGTGTGTATTTTCATTTTCCTCGGGTGTAGCAAGGGTGCTTGATGCTGCACGTGTGGGATGTGGTGCTGAGGTCAGTTCCCTAGCACTGCTGTCATCCCACGGAAGCCAACTTTAAAAGGACTAAAAGCATCCATGGAGATGGGTTCATGGTAGGAATCCCATGTCACAGATGAGGCTGGTGGGTGTTGGGGAGGGTGTCATGCCCACCTACCTGCATCAGGACCAGGATCTGTGTTTTGTGTGACCACAAGGCCAGAGGGGCTCTGGGGGGCAGATACTTCAAAGGCAGTTATTGTGTGCAAGTACGCATGCAGAAGGAGCAAAAACTGCTTGTGGGGAAGAATTTGATCAAACAAAAAAATGAGAAGCAAAAGGGAGGAGTGAGAAAAGGAGGGTATGGGAACAGGCTTGGAGAAAAGGGAAGATGAACAATTTAAGACAAATGTGAAATACTACCTCTCAATTTTGTCTGGAGCCAACCTGATGGCTACCAGGCATTTTCTATGCTTGAGTGTGAAATTCCATTTTTGCAATTAGCCTGAGTGTTTTCAAAAGAGAGGCCCACTACTCCAGGCCTGGGGACACCTAAGACGAAGGATGAAGGACGCCTCTCATAGGCGGCCGCTTATGAGCACACAGCTTAAGCCCCACGGACACCAGGACCTGCTGGATGACTCATCGATTCAGGACAGCTGGTTTCTCCACTCTCTGTTTCAAAAATCTCCTGAGATGGAGACTCCAAAATCTCACATCTCACTTCAGTGGTCAAGCTCTTTGAGAGTAATTTTTTCCTGCTTCAATGAACAACTGTTCCCACTTGTTTATTCCTCTGTGAGAGAGAAAGCTGTTCATCAACATTAAGAAAAACCTTGTACCTGACATTGTTGAAAAGTCATTATGTAACCGTATCTCAGCCATTTCAGTCCCTTTGCATATTTCCCTAAAATTGAGAAAATTTATATTAAATGAGATGCAGGGTGTATGGCAGGGAGATAACGTTTGAATGCATTTTGCATCCAATTCTCAACTTAGCCACTTACTGAGCACCTACCGTGTGTAATTAAAGCTGTTAATGGCAACGTCCTTCTCTGGAATCAGTTGATCACGAATGTGATTTTGCACAAGTTTTTTTTTTTTTTTTTTTAATTTATTTTTGAGAGAAAGTTTTGCTCCTGTTGCCCAGGTTGGAGTGCAATGGCATGATCTCAGCTCACTGCAACCTCCACCTCCCAGGTTTAAGCGTTTCTCCTGCCTCAGTCTCTCCAGTAGCTGGGATTACAGGCACCTGCCACCAAGTTAGGCTAATTTTTGTGTTTTTGGTAGAGGGGGGTTTCACCATGTTGGCCAGGCTGATCTTGAACTCCTGACTTCAGCTGATCCAGCCACCTCAACCTCCCAATATGCTGGGATTACTGGCATGAGCCACGGCGCCTAGCCTTGCACAAGTTTCTTACTCCTTCTAGGTTTTCCCTAAAAGTGATTTTGTAAAATGGTGATGATGATATTTAAATGATCATCATAACAATGGCATCTTTGAAATATGTAGAATGTCAACTAAATACCAGATGCTTAATAAGTTTTAAATTTTGGCCAGGCACACTGGCTTATGTCTGTAATGCCAGCAGTTTTGGAGACTGAGGAGGGAGGACTGCTTGAGTACAGGAGCTCAAGACCAGCCTGGGCAAGATAGTTGACTTTTAAATTTTCATATGATAATAGCCCTATTTAGAATTAGTGACAAAATGATGAATTAATTACTCAATAATTAGGTTTGGAACAATGGGATAATCATATTTTTAAAGTTAGATTATTATCCACAAAATCTCAAATTACTTAATGGCTCTAGGTCTTCCCTAAAAGCAGAGTTGTAAAATGCTGATGATGAAATTTAAATGATTATCATGAGAATGGCATCTTTGAAATGTGTAGAATGTCAACTACATATTAGATCCTTAATACATTTTAAATTTTGGCCAGGCACAGTGGCTCATGCCTGTAATTCCAGCACTTTTGGAGGCTGATTTTAACGTAAAACACAAAACTATAGGAGTACTAGGAAAATTTTAAGAGAAATATGTTATAGCCTTTGGGTACAAAGGGCCTTTCTTAGCATTACATCAAAGCTAGAAATTGTGAGAAAAAATATTCTTATAGGAATGATTGTACAAAGATAGTCATTCAAAGATGTCAGTTGCCAAATAGTTTTACTGTTAATGACATGTAAAATGCTTAGTATATAATTTTACATGATAAAAATCATGCAAAAGCAGCATACAAAACTGTTCACTCCATATTCTATGCTATTTTGAGAATGCAAATTAAAATACCTACAACCAGTTGTGATGGGTTACACCTGTAGTCCCAGCTACCTGGGAGGCTGAGGTCGGAGGATTGCTTGAACCCTGGAGTTGGAGGCTACAGTGAGCTACGACGGCACCACTGTACATCAGCCTGGGTGACAGAGTGAGATCCAGTCTCTGAAAAAAAAAGTTAACAAAGAAATTTTAAATTTTAATTTGGGGACTATGCCACGTGTAAAGGCTCACAGAAAAATCATGATTCAGACCTTGCCCTCCAGGAACACGTTGTCTAGCAGGAGCCAGGCGATACAGGAGGGATGTGAGAAAGCCTCCAGGGAAACAGACCAGGGGTTGGGCTCGTTTGGGGGTGACCTGGAAAGGCTTACCTGGGTAAGACCTGTCTATGAAGGGCAGGGGTACAGGGGAAGGTGACATGAAAGCCTTAAAGGGGGGCAGTTGCCACCGCTACAAGAAGTAGCTGTTGAAAGTCTCATCTGGGAAGAAGCTGGTCAGGCGGTGGCCTATTGTGACTGCATTCCTCTAAAACCAGACAGTTTCCTGTTGGCGAGCTGAGGCCCAAGCGTGGACAACAGCACAGCTCTCCCTGCTGGAGCCTGGTCTAGGAAGGAGGGAAGCAGGAAGCAAAGTCCGTGTCTGGGGACTCTCAGCCCAGGGTGTAGGACTCTCGGCCTCTGAATGGTGCCGCTGCAGGACTGTGCCTGGGGATGCTATTGAGGTCGTGGAAAGACTCATTTGGACGTAAACTCCTGGTTGCCTGAATGGCTGCTGTCCTCAAATTCACGTAGATTGGACAGAGGCCCGTCATGGTGGAGGGAGCGGAGCCCGGCTCCCAGGCTCTCAGTCTCCAGCCTCCTCTTCTGCTATCAAAGCCCCAGCCTGGGCTGGCAGCTTTTCAGGGAGGCTTGTCTATCCGTCGCTATGCAGCAACTCTGATTCCCATGAAGGCTAGTTCCACAGGGACGTCCATAGAGAAAAAATCCTTGAGAGACTAAACTGAGATTAAGTGGTAGGAAGCCTAGAACAGCAGTCCCTGACTGGATAGAAAATCAACAGATCCCTCAGAGAACAACACCCCTGGCCACATCCCTCCTCCAAGGGCCGAGGTAGGTCAGTCGTGCAAATGACAAAGCCAGTGGCTCCCTGGGCTTGGCTCTGCGTCTCAGGGGCCATCAGTGTGTGCGTGACATCCAGCATGAAGAATGAGTTTGAATGGATCAGTGCCACCGAGACTCCTAACCTGTTTTGGAGAAGGAAATGCAGTTGACATCATTTCTGTCATGGGCTGTGTGCCCCACGCTCTCACATTACCATGACTCACCTTGCAGGAAATTGATGTATAGCTGCAGGTTGTGCTGGACCAGGGAACAATACCATTTTCAGTGCTGAGAGGGGGAAAGAGTTTGCCGGACACATGGGCCTTGGGAGTGGTTTCGATGTCTGCCAGGCGTCAGGTGGCCTCCCTCAAATCCCAGAGTCTTGTTCACGTCACCACAGAGCATCAGCTGAGGCAAACACCACCTTCCTCACTAAGCATTTGCCGTCCCCTGGTGGTTTCTGCAATAAAATAATAATCACTGCTCTTTCCTGAGAGCTAACTCAAAGCCCTGCATGTTGCATCATCTTCAATGCCCGTCAGACCTAAAAGGCAGGATGATCACCACCATTTTGTAGATGAGGAAACTGAGGCTCAGGGAGTTTTCAGGACTTGTTTGGGTTTGCACAAGCTTGGAAAAGGATTTGAACACAGGTAGGTCTAACAAAGCTCTTCTGTTTTTCCCCACTATATTATGCTTTACATTGTTCTAAAAGTTTGAGATCTATGTGTCTGTTACAGCCTTTGTTTTTTTAGAATTGGAGTTCTCAAGAGACATTTGGGTCACACGGTGACTGTGCTGAAACTCCCAGCCACCTCCACTGGCTCCCTTCACCCAAACTGTAATCTTCTTGTTACTTTCCAGTCATTTGTCCTGAAATCTCATCATAGATGAAATATTTCCTACCCTATTTCCATACTCTCTGTTTTTCCTTCAGAGACAGAGTTTTGCTCTGTCACCCAGGCTGGAGTGCAGTGACATAATCACAGCCCACTGCAGCTTCAAACTCCTGAGCTCAAATGATCCTCCTGCCTCAGCCTCCTGAGTAGCTGGGACTACAGGTGCTTGTCACCACACCTGGCTTATTTTTGTCTTTTTGGTAAAGATAGGGTCTCACTGTGTTGCCCAGGCTGGCCTCAATCTCCTAGCCCCAAGCACTCCCCTTGCTCTGGCCTCCAGAAGTCCTGGGATTACAGGCATGAGCCATTTCACCCAGCCTCTATTTTCATATTGTTTAACTGCACATTTCCCTGAGCTAGTCTCAGATTCTGCTCTCTGTTTTTCTTACTGATTGTGCAGATTTTGAATGAAGCCTCTCTCTTCTGCACATTTGCCTTCCCCAGACAGAGCTTGCTGTGGAAGTAAAATTTCAAAATAATCCTCCAACGTGATTGTGGCCTAGAGGAGCAGAGCAGCGGTGGGAACAATTTAATTCCTAATACAGTCCATACCTCTAACTCCCTGCGTGCATGCCACTGAAATGCAGAGAAGTTGCTAGAACTCCTCCACTCCTGCAGAGCTGTTGCCTCTCTGAGCCTGTGTGACAATGTTTGCTCTCCCTGCTGTCACTTTGCACTTCCTCGAGTCTCTTTGGATAGCACTTCATGATTTCTCCCTGCAGCAATGATGGAAATATGTCAGCTGTCAAAGGCTCTGGCAGCAGAAGGCAGCTGAGAATAAAGCGGCTTGACGGTGAAGTCGGTGACCCCTAACCATACCTCGCTTTCCACCGATGATTTGCCTGGACAATGTTTAAAGCGGATGAAATATATATTTTTTGAATCAGGTAACTGTTTTTGATAGAAGCTGGATACTTTTATTATAGATTAAACTTGATAACCTATCATTCTTTGGGAGAAAATATAACAACTTATTCTGGGTTGGTGTAATATTTAGATAGAAAGGCGTTTCCCTCTCTCTTCCAAATGAACCTCTCCAGACGTATGTTACACAAGTACATTTGTCAAATGCAACTTCCTCTGAATTATAGAATAGATTAACTATGTTAAATAACCTTAACAAGGGCAGAAATGCAGAAGTTCATATGTGTGCACTTGTGTGAATTTCCATCATTGTGTGAAACGTGTGCTTCTTAGATACTGTACTCCAGTGAGCACTGACGTGGCTTGTGGGTGACTTAAGGTTACAGTCAGAATCATAATGTTGTTATTGGCCTTGATCTTAGTTTCACATTACCAGTGTTTCCCACCACTTGACTTTCCTATTTTAAAAAAGAAAACTAAATCAAAATTATTCACACAAAAATGCCCCTTGTACACTTTGAATATTTTTAACATTATCTGAGTAAAGTGATGAAGGGACTGTTTTACTCCTGATAGCCAAGACTGTGCACCTTAAAGACCAATTTACTTTTATAAATGCACAAATGTGCAAATCAATGGTTTTATCACACTTTTAGCTAAAAGTATTAAATGTTTCTAAACTTAGTAAATTTATGAGGATGAAAGTGGCCTTAGACTTTGCACCTCCTCATTTACAGATGAAGAGATGGACGTCCAAGTGAACCAAGTTGCCTGAGATCAAATAGCTAATTAGTAGATGAATTAGAACTAGAACTTGAACATGGATCTCTGCCCCACAAATGAGCCATCTTTCTGCCAACTGCTAAATATATTCAGGTTGTGATCATTTTGGGTGAAATGATGCTTGCTTTCTTGTCTTAATTTGTTTTTATTGTGATTTTTAAATTCAAGGATATCTCAAATTACTGGCCCATTAAATCTTGTATTCTTTTGCTTGTTGAAGGCAACAGGAGATGACCAGTGCTGGGTTTCATGGGAAGAGGATTTACAACTTTGCTGGAGCTCCACGTACTAGCAGGAGCCTGATGAGGAGGGCGGCTGTGTTCTGAATTATTTTCAGGAAGTCTCCTTTAGCCCGAGACCATCCAGGCAAAACTGCCACAGGATCCTGCTGCTGCAGCAGGATGTTACCAAATGAGACCTTGACTCAAAGAAGGGGAGCTGAGATCAGGAAGGCCAAAGTGGCTTCCGAGAATTCAAACACTCCAAGGAGGCTGGGTGCGGTGGCTAACGCCTATAATCCTAGCACTTTGGAAGGCCCAGGTGGGTGGATCACCTGAGGTTAGGAGTTTGAGACCAGCCTGGCCAACATGGTGAAACCCCGTCTCTACTAAAAAAAAAAAAAAAAAAAAAATCAGCTGGGCGTGGTGGCATGCACCTGTAATCCCAGCATTTGAGAGTCTGAGGCAGGACAATTGTTTGAACCCAGGAGGTGGAGGTTACAGTGAGCCACGCCACTGCACTCTAGCCTGGGCAACAAGAGTGAAATTCGGTCTCACAAAAAAAAAAAAAAAAAAACACAAAAAACAAAAAAACACCAAAACCCAAAAAACAAAACCTCCAAAGGACATATGTGCGCTCTTGCTCTCAGGAGGCTTGCGATTCCTGGGGAGAAACTGATCACACACATACCAAGTATTGTAAAGTGGTTCAAAGTTGCAAAAGGGAGAGGCAAGTTCTGAGTCTCCTCCTGCCTCCCAATTCCCTTCTCTGAATGGAGGGTCACTGACTAATTTGTCACACTCCAAGACCATGATTGGCTATTTTACAAGTAGACAAGGTTACCATGCTTTAAAAGGCAAGGCCCCGTAAGCCACCTCTCTTTGTTGGAAGTTGCCAGCCTCTGGCCCTCCTCTCATTTCTCGAGTGTAGGTTTGAGGTCTGGGAATGCTGCTGGTAGCTGTGGTCTGTCCCTTTCAGGACTGGGATTTGGAAGAGAAAGGAAAGACCCTGCTTGGAGCCTGAGCCTAAGCTGAGAGCTCCAGCCTGAGGTTGCAAAGAGGCCCAACTTTGGGTGTGGATTTCAAGCCCAGATGGCAATAAAGGAGCACCCTGTCTTCCCACGGGCTGGAGTTCCTTGTGAGAGTGCTTCCTTGGAAATGCTGTCATAACATTGACAGGGCAGAATTTCAGCATTTCTCACCCTTGGCCCTAATATCCATCTCCCAAATCACCCCCAGTACCAGGAATCATTAAGAAAGCAGTGGTAGTATTGAGACAATCAAAAGGCTGTTTGTTTAAGAATTGTCACATACAGCAGATGAATTTCTGGAAAAAGTGTCTTCAGCATTAGGCAGAGGTATATTGTTATACACAAAGAAAGGCAGGAGAAAAACACCAAGAACTTTCTGGAGTAACTTCTCAACAGTAGGATGCTGTGTCCCCCTAGACAGCTCTATCAATCACGTGAGGAATTGATGTGATTGGGTTGGGGCAGAAATGCCATGGGGTCTGATGCAGCATAGCTGTACGTCATGGAAAATGGCTACTGAGACAGGCAGCAACTAGATGTAGAATGAATCTACTTAAGTAAAGAGAGTGTTTGCTTTAGGAGAGCAGGATGCAGGACCATAGCCAGAAGGAGAGAGCAAAACCTGTCTGAGAGTTGAGGGATTTGTGATGTCCTGCCTGACACACCAGCACCCCTGATGATGCTGTCAATGGCTTTCTCTCAATTAGACCCCCTGGACAGGTGGAAGCCGAGGTAAGTTGGGTAACTGATGTCTTCATGCTTCCACAAAGGGCTCGCTTTGGGCAGATGGAATATGTTAATGCAGGTCCCTGAATCAAGCAGGGAATTCTGAACACATTTGCAGGCCAGCGAAGGAAAGGTCCTTCCCCATGTCATGGTTCCACGTGCTCTCCACCATAAACTTGGAAGAATTCAAGCTGACACATCATGTGAAATTCAGGGTGAAAAAAGTCCGTTGAAATGAATAATGGAACGTGGAAGACCTGTGGAACTTGTAGTTGGACCTTTACCTCTGTCTCTGTCCACGCAAAAGCCTGTAATAGAATGTGCAAGGATAACATCCTCAAATTTTTCAAAAATGACTTTACAGTTGATCCATTTATTTTGTCAGGGGGAGGTAAGGGGACAGAAAAAAGAATGGGAAAGAGAATGAGAGCAGGGAAAGAGAAGAGTGATGAGTGAAGGGGAAGAGAAGGAATTTTCTAACAACTCCTTGCCACAAAATGATGAGTGATGGTGAGTGATCTAATTAGGTCATTAAGTGGATGAAACAATATGGCCAAGGTAAACTTATGTAAACTGTTTCTTATTTAAATTACATTGGATACTTGGATCATCTGTTTAATAAAAAATCTCATCCACTCTTCCATATTGGCTTAAATCCTCTCCCCTTAACAAAACCTTTTCTAAGCACTGCAACTGGCAAATTTTTTAAGTTCTTTTTACATTTTTTACCATATTATTTAGTTGAAACTAATTGCATGGGGCGTTATTTCACGTAATTACTTCCATGGGTCTTGTTTCTCCCCAAAGACATTTTTCTTAGGGAGGAAGAAACCAAGCTACAAACGTTTTTCTCATGTTTTTCTATTCTGTGTTCTGTGCAGTAGATGCTGCTGAACATTTGCCAGGAGCCTGATATTTGGAAAGTCTGGCTCATTTTCAAGGCTATGCAATTTAATGATACGACAAAACCCAACATTTCTAGATCCCAATTAAGTACTTCATTGTCCTGACTTCATTCATCATAATGGGAAATTAACTTACTGTCTAATATCTTATTTTCTTCTCTTTAACATAGATAGTAATAAACTAACCCATTTGAGAGTTTTGAAGAATAATGAATAAATAAAATTTGCAAGCAAATGTAAGTATAAAGATGTATCTAAATGCAGGTAATATTAATTGAGACTGATAAAATAAACCAGCTAGTAATGATGTGGAAGTGATAAGGTTAAAAGCTGCACTTTTTTTTTTTTTTTTTTTGAGACGGAGTCTTGCTCTGTCGCCTGGGCTGGAGTGCAGTGGCCGGATCTCAGCTCACTGCAAGCTCCGCCTCCAGGGTTTAGGCCATTCTCCTGCCTCAGCCTCCGGAGTAGCTGGGACTACAGGCGCCCGCCACCTCGCCCGGCTAGTTTTTTGTTTTTTTAGTAGAGACGGGGTTTCACCGTGTTAGCCAGGATGGTCTCGATCTCCTGACCTCGTGATCCGCCCGTCTCAGCCTCCCAAAGTGCTGGGATTACAGGCTTGAGCCACCGCGCCCGGCCAAAAGCTGCACTTTTAAGTTACATGTACACATCGTTAAGTTACACGTACACATCGTTTTGCAAACCAGATTTTCAGTAACTAAATAGAAAATGACTTGAAGAAAATACATGAGACTTTTTGAGTAATTCTGAGGTGGGAGAGAAATTTTTAAAAATTCTGAGGATGTATGATGGGATTATCTAAGACTGTTTCTCTCTTAGTCTCCTGAAATCTGTTTATAGTGTAGACATTAACTTTGTTTATAAATTTAATGAATCAATTTTTGATTAGATAAACATGTGTATGGTAAAGAAATTCCATGAGACTAAATAATTCTTCCACTTCTGTCTCCCAGTTTCCTGGTTCTCTTCCTCAGAGAAAACTACTATGTTTCTTGAATTTTCTTCAGTGGTATTCTCTGTAGATACAAACATATTTCTAAATGTGCCTTTCACTTTTATAGCATGAATGTTGGTGTTCCAAGCAAGGATTCTACACTTTGCTTTTTTTCACTTACCAATATGTCTGGAGATTGTTCCATACATACATGTCAATCCACCTCTTTCTTTTTAACACTAGAGTCTCTGATTATCTATCTATCTATCTATCTATCTATCTATCTATCTATCTATCATCTATCTCACACTTGGCGGGGCAGATGACTTCTCAGCTTGGCATTTTCAAGATTGTTACATAATAATGATCTTTTTAATGGATTTGTCCTCTTCAGAGCAGGTCTGGGCTTTTGACGTGCCATATGGATTATTGCTGCAAATTTATGACTACATTGTCTGGAGTTTCATTCACATTCAAGTCTGTATTATAACATCCACAATTATATGATTTGGACCCTTCACCTTATTTTAATTTAGATTCATTGTAATTCTGGACTTCCACACCACCATTAGCCTTGAACTTATTTTGAAGCTCTCCTATAGGAAAGCTAGACAAGGATATTTCTTGTGTAATATCCTGGACAATATTCTCCAGTAGCAATGTACAAAGAGTTAATGGAAGCTAAATTGTTTGAGTACTCGAACATCTGAATATGTCTTTATTCTCTTCTCACAATTGACTTAACAGTTTTACTAGTTATAGGTATCTAGGTTAAAAAAATTTTCTCCATAATATATTGGGCCTCAATCTGGCATCTTAACAGTGTTTGCTATTTCTACTGAGAATTCTAATTCTTTTTCTTTGCATGTAACTTATGTTTAGATCTAGATCATTAGGTGTATTGTTTAGGTATGTCCATCTTTGGATTTCTGATCTGTTGTTATGTGTATCTTTTTTCTTTGGTTGTGACAGACATTTGTTTAATTCTTCCAATTTAGTGAATTGTATGCTTTTGTTCTGAAAATTTTCTTGTACTATTTCTTTGACAGTTTCATTCCATCTCTCTGTTCTCTGTTTTTTCTGGAATTCATATTTTCCAGGGTATTGGGTCACCTGTATTTGTCCTTTACTACCTTATTTTTCTCATATATTTCACTTCTTTTCACGGAATGTCACTTCTATGAGGGCAGAGATTTCTTTCCATTTCGTTCACTTTGTATTCCCACCACCTGAAACACTGCCTGGAACGTGAGATGTTTGCAGTTAATATTTATTGAATATTCATTTTCTGTTCTCTGTGTGTAGATTTCTTCTATCCTATATCCCAGCCACATTTTGGATTTTTAAAATGTCTTCGATATTTCTACTTTTCAGGAATTCTTTGTTTTCTGATTTTTCTTTTACTATAACAACTTGTTCTTGTTTTATGGGTGCAATAGAATGTGTTGTGTTTCTTCTTTTAGCTCCTGCATTATTACTGTGATCTCTTTTGACTTCATTTTTTCTTTATTTTGGGCTCTTCCTCATGTTGTTTTCTTTTTCTTAATATCTTCTGTGAACTTGGATGGGGATTACCAACTAGAAAACTTCATTTTGGGTTAAGTGGTGAGGAGCTGGCTGTTTTGTTGGAAGAATTCCACAAATCAGAATGTGGAGGTCCTTCTCTGAAGCTAGTCAGTTTCTGAAGAAATGTCTGGGAGACCAGGAGGCTGTTTTTGCCAAGGGCCAAGGATGTAATCACGCTATATGCACAGTTTGAATAAACACCTCTGTTTCCAGTCTCATGATTCACCTTGGCTTTAAGCTAAGGCTGGAACTTCCAAATCCCTAGCTTCTCTCATTTAACTTTTCAATGAGAAAATAAAAACAAAACACAGCATCTTCCTACTTGGGTGGGAGGGGGTGGATTGGGCACTTGAATAACAGTGTTCTGGGAGGAGAGTGGAGGCCGGGTCCCAACATGGCTTGATGCTGCTTGTTTTTGATGCTGCCAATTCCTGAGTCTGTCTGGTATTCTGCTGAACAAGATAACTCTTTTCTAAATGGTCTGCTAACTGCATGCCTGTTAGTTTTGGCTCCCACTGGTCTCCATAGGCAGGCATTTCACAGAGGCAGGTTTCCCTGTTCTGTCCAGTATTTCATCTAAATTTTGCTGAAATTTCACACCCACTGATGTCCCCTTTCCTGCTTTAGTTTAAATGGCTCCACACAAGAAGAATTTCATTCTCCCGTTTTCGTTTTATTGGACTTTGCAGAAGGTGAAGACATAAGCCTCTAAAGGCTACGCATTGTCTTTACCCTTCAGAAAGCTCCACGCTGTCTTAAGTCAGAACGTGTAAGAGCACTCAGCTGATGCTGATGGCTACAAAGAAGGCTTTGTTTGCCCCTGATAGGGGAAGGTACAGGTAACACCAATCCTTTCTTAGGACTCACAGGTACTCAGGGCTTACTGCATTTGAACATTGATCTACAGTCTAACAGAAAATGAATGTTTACTAACAGCTGGCTTAAAGAGGGGCCAAAGTGGCAAGACAGAGAGGAGAAGGATGTCAAAGTTGGGTACTACATGTTTGGCTGAGGATAACTCATTATTATTTATAAAAATAAGTATTTAATAGGCAAGAAAACTCTGAAATAAATAGCAAATTTTACAGAATTATTAATTTCATTGTATTTATTTTATTCTTTTTTGTCTATAAAAATTACAAATATAAGAAATATTTAAAAACTACATATAGATAACAGAATAAAAACCAGTCACAATCTTACTACCCAGAGGTAACTACTGATATTTTTCATAGTTTCTTCTTGTAGGTATTTTAATTTACATTCTCAAAATAACATAAAATACGAAGTAAACAGTTTTGTATGCTGCTTTTAAAAAATCATGCAAAGACCGGGCACGGTGGGTCACATCTGTAATCCTAGCACTCTGGGAGGCTGAGGTGGGCCAGGAGATCGAGAACATCCTGGCCAACATGGTGAAATCCCCTGTCTACTAAAATACAAAAAAAAAAAAAAAAAAAAATAGCTGGGTGCGGTGGCACGTGCCTGTAGTCCCAGCTACTCAGGAGGCTGAGGCAGGGGAATAGCTTGAACCCAGGAAACGGAGGTTGCAGTGAGCTGAGATCATACTACTGCACTCCAGCCTGGTGACAGAGTGAAAAAAAAAAAAAAAAAAAAAATCATGCAAAACAATATGTTAAGCATTTTACATGTCATTAACATTAAAACAATTTGGCAACTGATATCAAATAGTACAAATGTAACAACTGTACAATTATTCCTATAAGAATATTTTTTCTCGTGACTTCTAGCTTTGATGTCGTGCTAAGAAAGGCTCTTTGCACCCAAAGGCTATAATGTATTCCACTTAAAATTTTTCTAGTACTCCTGTAATTTTGTGTTTTACATTAAACTCTTTAATTTATTTTGAATGTATTCGGTATTGTGTGGATAATAATCTAACTTAAAAAATATGATTATCGCATTGTCCCAAACCCAATTATTGAACAATTAATTCATCATTTTGCCACTAATTCTAAATAAGGCTATTATGCTACAAAAATTTCAAAATTAGCTGTTTTTGGACTTTCTATTCTACTTCATGCACCACCACATCCATGGTAAACCTAAAATGATTTAGGTATTCTGAAACCATTTCCACACTGTTTTATCTATCTATTTATTTAGAGATAGGGTCTTCCTCTGTTGCCCAGGCTGGAGCGCAGTGGCATGATCATAGCTCACTGCAGCCTTGAACCCCAGGGCTCAAGCTGTCTCAGCCTCCCAGAGTGCTAGGCTTACAGGCATGAGCCACCACAGCCAGCCTCCACACTGTTTTAATTTGTAGCAGTAATTTGTAGCTTTCTTTTATGTTTTGAAAAGTCCTCCTCATTTTTTACCAGAAATTTTTTGGCCAGTTGTTTTACTAGATGAATTTTATAATCACTATTCAAGTAAAATCAAACCAATCAAACAAAAGTAATAACACAATTTTGGAACTTTGATCAATACTCTGATTTTATTTTGGCTGTATTACTTACTCACCTACTGATTTCTGGCAAATAAAATAGCATTCACAGCCTGTTTCTTCGTTGGTGAAATGAAGATAGTAAGATGATAACAGCATCTATCTGTGGAAAGCCTACTCTTCCCAAAGTGTTTGCAGCTCAAACAAGCATCTGCTTTGAGAACTATAAAGTGCTATGTGCCTACAGGTATCATTTAGCATTTATTTTAATATGTGGACTTTGACAGAAGAGATACATTTAAAGTATTAATCTTCTTGTGTGGAGCCTGATATCTTCTTATTGTTCTTCGGTTTAATTTCAGATCTTTCCATAAAGTTTGAACAGTCTTTTCATGAAGGTCTTTCACACTTTTTTGGTCTTTGCACCATAGGTCTTTGCACACTGAAGTTTAAAGTGAAGACTGTTGGCTGGGCATAGTAGCTCACGCCTGTAATTCCAGCACTTTGGGAGGCCAAAGAGAGTGGATCATCTGAGGTCAGGAGTTCGAGACCAGCCTGGCCAACACGGTGAAACCCTGTCTCTACTAGAAATACAAAAATTAGCCAGGCATGGTGTCAGGTGCCTATAATTGCAGCTACTCAGGAGGCTGAGGCAGGAAGTTGCAGTGAGCCAAGATCGTGCCACTGCACTCCAGCCTGGGTGACAGTCAGACTCTGTCTCAAAAAAAAAAAAAAAAGGGAAGACTGTTACTGTATGAACCTGAAACATTGCAGAGAAGCCGCAAGGTATAGATTGCACAAACATTCCTGTATTGAAGGACTCCTTACCTTTAATTTGGGAGCAGGCAGCAATGCTTGATAATACAAGCTTTTGAAGTACTGCCGTGGTTGAAGTAGCACTCTACCTTCTTGCATTTCCCAGAACATGGGCCTGGAGCGTGCTTCAGGAGGACCGGGAAAACCAGGTTAGTACCATGTTAAGCAAGCTGTGGAATAGGACCAAGCTAAGAGGCCTTCCTCACATACTCTTGTAGAACCCCAGAATTATTCTGAGAAAACATCTTTTCATTCGGGCTGAGTTTGGGTGAAGATAAAAAGGAATTGCATGGTAAATTGCCTTTGGAGATATATGAGACACTTAGCTCTTGCCTACATAGGCAAAATGTTAAAACAGAGGAAAACATGTTACTAACAAAATGAAAATGTCACTATAGCTTTGTTCAAGATCACTGACTTGAAAGTTGTAATTTGAAGATATTTTCTTAGTATCATATTTAAAGGGGCTGAGTGCAGTGACTCACTCTTGTAATCCCAGCACTTTAGGAGGCCAAGGCAGGAAGATCACTTGAGCCTGGGAGGTCGAGGCACCATGATGGTGCCACTGCACTCCAGCCTGGTCAACACAAAGAGATTCTGTCTCAAAATAAAAGCACCCCAAAAACAAACCAAACCAAAAAAACAGAAGAAGGAGGAGAAGGAGGAGGAGGAGGAAGAGGAGGAAGAGGAGGAGAAGAAGAAGAAGAAGAAAACAACATACCCTTAAGTAAACATTTTATATACTGAGAAGAAAAAATATCTCATAAGAGTAGCACATAAAGTTACAGTACTTAAACTAGCTACTGGTGAGTCATTTTTAAAAGAGCTTAGTAAACCATTTCACTCTGCCAGTGTCAAGCAATCTGAAAATTCAGACTATATTTTTTTCTTGAAAGATCTTGGGAAAGCGAATGAAGCAGTATACTTGGTCCCTGGAATTAGAACATTGAAGGTGCAGAGATGTTTTGTTAGTTTGCAAATATTGGAACATTGATACCTTTCCCTGAAGACAATGAGCTGTAGACAGGGAACCAGACCACTGGTCAGAAAACTTAGCTTCTTGTCCAGGCGGTGTCACTGACTGACCTGTGACCTTAGTTGGGATAATTGGCCTTTGTGAGCTTCAGTTTCTGCATCTGTGCACGATCATAGTAAGAGCGTAGCAATATTGATGCAGTTTGACTCCACAAAACTATAAGAAGGTCCAATGTGCATGCACCCTGAGAACCGTAATATGTTATGCACATGTAGGTTTAATTTAAATGCAGTTGAAGATGTAAAATTTGTCCCATTTTTTTACCAGAAAAGTATATTATAGACGGACTGGACTTGACCTCTCACTCCTTTACTAAATACTGTTTGACCTTGGGCAAGTCACCTGACTGACCTCTCTGTGCCTCAGATCCTTTATTGATACAGTGAGGAAGGTGATGATATAGACTTCACGGAGTTATTGTGAGACGTAAATAAATGTACGCACTTGGGATGGTGCAAACACAGAGTAAGCACCAGCAACTTGAAACTTACCATCTGTAGGTATAATTATAAGCTATGATTTCATATTCATTTAGTGAAATTCTCTATTTGCACTCAATCAAGTGAAACTGAGTACTGCACACCGATTACAAAGTGGAAAATTCTCTGCATCTGGTGTTGACTTAATGACCATCTAAAAACTGACAAGTTTGCTTTGATTGTAAGAGAGTTAATCAGATCCATTTTAAGCTTAAGAACAAAACTATTTTGATTCAACTGAATACCCACCATGCCCTCATCTCTTAGCCACTGCCTTGCCTCTTCCTCTGGCTCAGCGCCCACATCACGTACGCATGGTGCTGCTGCGATCTCACTTTCTTCTTTCTCCTCCACCTGCCTCAATCCAGCCTCCAGCCCCAACAGTGCCCTGAACTGAAACACCAGATTTACCTATAATCACCATGTTGGTGAATCTGTTGGGGAGTTTCCAATAATCTTTCCTGGCCTTTGAGTGGCATTTAATGCAGTGGACCACTCCCTCTTTCTGTAACACTCTTTCCTTGCCTCCTCTGATGCCATTTCCTGTCTTCCTTCTTTGCTCCTTTTTTCTTTTTTATACTTCTCCATCCTTCTCACTCCCCCTTTGCAGTTATTTCTTTCCTATCTTGCCTTTAACTGTGGTGGTTAAATTCCCTTTTCATATATTGTCTCCCTCTGTCTGCGTGACTTCATCTAAACCAGGGTTGTCCAGTAATTTTTGTAAATGGTCAGACAGTAAGTATTGAAAGTATGCGGGTCATGTGGTCCGTGTTGCCACTCTTCACCTCTGCCATTGTAGGAAGAAAGCAGCTATAGATGGTAGGTACAAAAATGGTCTTAGCTGTGTTCCAATAAAACTTTATTTACAAGAACAGGTGACAGGCTGAATATGGCCTCTGGGCCATTGTTTGCTGAACCCCAATCTAATACAAGGTCTTCAATTATCCAGATGTAGACAACTCTCTGTATCTTCAGTCCAGAATATTTTTCTACACTCCAGACTGGTGTGTCCAGCTGCTTACCGAACATCTCACAGGGATTGCACCTCCAAAGATGTACTTAGGGTGGTCTTCCCTTCAGACCCTCATATCTCATCTCCCTACGATGTTCCTATCACAGTGCCTAGCACTGGAAGGGAGAAAGTCAGGCATCATCCTTGTTACAAGAGGCTTGCACAGTCTTCAGACACTCTGAAGCCGACCTGTGTGGATTCCAATCTCAGCTCTACAACTTACTCCTTCTGGGACAGGGGTGAGTTAATTAATCTCTCATGCCTTCATCTGTAACATGGAGGTAGTGATAATTGAACAATACACACCCATAGTAGGTGATATGTTGCTTTGGGCTTTATTATGGCTATTATTATTATTTCTTTCTTTCACTTTCATTCACAGCCAATCAATCAAGGAGTGTTGATTTTACTCATTAAGTAGCTGTTGAATCTATACAACCATCTCTACACTCTATTGTCTCTGCTGGTTGAACCGAGACCATCTCTTGCCCAGGGCACTGTGAAAGCCACCTAGCTGTTCTATCTGTTTTCTCTTGCTCACTCCCAATCTGCTCTCCACAGTGCTCACAGGGGAATCTTAGAGATGTCAATCTGCATATACCATTGCCTTCTTCGAACTCTCCAGTGGTTTCCATTGCTGGTGGGATAAAATCTCTATCTAAAGAGCTCCCTTGGCCTGGTCCTGGCCTTTCCTTCAGCCTCACCTGCCACCTATCCCCAGACCTGCCTCTCTTGCATCCACCACCCTGACTTCTGCTTCAAGTGTCCAGCTTCCTTCCCACCTCAGGGCCTTTGCACCTACTGTCCTATTTGCCCCACCAGCTGCATCTAGTTCATGCCTCCTCCAGCACTCATCCTTGCATGGACGACCCTGCATTGCCTTTCATGCCACAGTGTGACATGCTTTCTTATGCGTGTGGTTTAAAATTGTCGCCAGTACTGGAATGATGCTCTTTGAGTCTAGAACCACATTGGTCTTACTCAATGAGGTTAACCCACTGACCAGGATGATGCTTTTGCTCAGTAAATATTGAATGAATGAACTAAATACATTACACTCATGATTTGCCTAAAATCTCGGTGACTCAGCTATGTGCCAACCTAACTATTTTGCATTTGTCCAGGATTTTATACTTTAAAGATACTTTCACAGACATTTGCTGCATCAGCCCCGGGAGTCAGGGATGGCAACTCTGATGATTTGGATTCTGAAGCTGGAGAAACCCAGTCAAGGTCACACCATTAATAAGAGAGGGGACATGGCTCTTGTAATGTGCACATTGCTGGACTTCTCTGTATACCATTCTTCTGCTTTCTTGGGCATCAGGACAAAGTGTGGCCAAGAATGTCTCTAGCTGCTATAAAAGAGAAGCCACTGCTGCACTGAGACCAGCTAATGTTCACCTTTGTCATCTGAGAAATCAGACCTGGGAGAAGTATCTGCAGAGTCCACAGGATCAGGGGATTAGGATAAGCCTGAGGTGGGAAGAAAGTGCGGTGTTGGTGCCCTTAGACCTCAGTGAGGGAACTAAATGAGAGAAGCAGTCTGTTCATGCATCCGAGGGTGAGCAAGCCCAGCTATCTGTGATGTCCAGCATTTGGTGTGGTGGGATCCAAAGGCCACATGACCTGACCTCTTCCCTCAATAAATGAGAAAATACAAAGCAAATGAGCATGTGAGAATACATCAAACATACCACTATTTCATAAGCCAAATGAGCTACATAATGTCACATGCTTTTGATTTTTTTTGCAAAATGTAAACAGTATCAAAGTTTGAACATTGGAAAGAGTTGGACAGGTGGAAGAGACAGATTAAATTTGTTCATTAAAAATATGTCTTGGGCGCCTACCACATGTCAAGCCCTTATCTAAGCCCTGGGGTTGCAGCAGTGAACAAAATGGCACCGTTCCTGCTTTTATGGAAATGTAAGGATAGAGAACAAGCAAGGCATGTTCCAGAGAGTGATACTTTTGCCTAGAATCATGCTATCCAATATAGCCGCAACTAGCCACTTGGGGCTACTTAGATTTAAACCCATTAAACCAAAGATAAAATAGCAAAAACAAAAACAAACAAACAAAAAAGGAACCAAAAATTCGGTTCTATAGTCACACAAGTCACTTTTCAAGTACTCAACAACCACATATGTCCAGTGGCTACCATATTGAACTGAACAGATATAGAACATTTCTTTTTTTTTTTTTTTTTTGAGGCAGAGTCTCGCTCTGTCACCCGGACTGGAGTGCAGTGGCTGGATCTCAGCTCACTGCAAGCTCCGCCTCCTGGGTTTACGCCATTCTCCTGCCTCAGCCTCCCAAGTAGCTGGGACTGCAGGGGCCCACCACCTCCCCGGCTAGTTTTTTTGTATTTTTAGTAGAGACGGGGTTTCACCGTGTTAGCCAGGATGGTCTCGATCTCCTGACCTCGTGATCCGCCTGTCTTGGCCTCCCAAAGTGCTGGGAATTACAGGCTTGAGCCACCACGCCTGGCCGATATAGAACTTTTCTATCATCACAGAAAGTTTTGTTAGACATTGCTGGCCAGGGATGTAATATTTAGGTTGAAAACTGTCTATGAAATGAAGAACTGGTCTTGGTTGACAGGCTGGAGTTGGGGAAGATATGCTTGACCTAGGGTGGGTTCTTCCCCAGGCAGTGACTGTAGTATAGGAGATGGATCTTGCAGGTGGCAGCAGAATTGCAGGTGAGGGCAGTAGTTGGCGATGACTCTGAGCTTCCCTCCTGAGTGACCAGAGGGTGGGGTCACCTGAGTGACCAGACATGGAAGAATTAAGAAGAGAAGCAGTTCTAGGCACCATATGATAAGAGCAGTTTTAGACAGGGTCTGCTTAAAAACAAAGGAAAAAGCAAGTATCAATGTGTAGCAGGCAGTAGAAGATGAGATTGGAGAGAGAGAGAGAGTGTGCAGCTACTTTGTCTAAGATAAGTAGCTCATGAGTTAGTCAGCCAAAGTTCTAGACAGGACTGCCCATATCATCTTTAACCTAACTTGCCTGATTTTCTAGCTCAACTGGTGTGAAAAATGTGTAATTTGAAAGTCTGTGTTTTGAAAACCAAAATTGAACCTTAGCTTTCAAGCCTAAAACTAAGAATTTAAGTGATTTTAAAAAAAATTTCTCATTAAGATTAAATATGATAATGGGCCAGACGTGGTGGCTCATACCTATAATCTCAGCACTTTGGGAGACTGAGGCAGGAGGATCACTTGAAGTCAGGAGTTCAAGACCAGCTGAGCAACAAAGTGAGATACTGTTTCTAAAAAACAAAAACAAAAACAGATTAGGCATGCAAATAAGTGCCTAGCACCATCTCTGGTCCTGAGTTGGTGATTCATATAGGATGGTGGTCTCCATATGGAGTGGTGCTCCCCCTTTCTAGCCTGGGAATAGATAACAGCAAATCCCTGATGAATGCCTCATAATTCAGCTGGACTCTGCAGTTGTGTGTATCCAATGGAGCCATAGCTAGCTGTGTGACACTGAGCTCTCATTCCTGATGGGGTGATGGCAGCTCCCTGTCAACCAGAGGATCAACAAGGGCAGAGAAGGAGCTCTGGGCTATTGTCAGTGACTCTGGTTTCTGTCTCCCCAGTGGTGTGACCCGGGTCACAGGATTATTCCACATGTGTAAAATGAGAAAGTTGAACTGGCAGATTTCAAAGGTTCTTTCCAATCTAGATTCTGTGATCTCAGCACTCAGGCCCAGGAGGGATCTTCTATAGATTGTCACCTCTCAGACTGTCACCTGTCAGACTTGGGTCTGAGATTGAGAAGGTAGCTATGCTTATGCAACTTGAAATACTTTTAAAAAATCATGTATTCATCTAGGCACACTTTTCCAGTAGACATTGAATAATCATGGAATGGATGTGGAATGAGAATTGGCCAGTGTGGCCTTGGGACCTGATATGGTTTGGCTGTGTCTCCACCCAAATCTCATCTTGAACTCTAGTTCCCATAATTCCCACGTGTTGTGAGAGGGACCCTGTGGGTGGTAATTGAATCATGGGGCAGTTACTTTCATGCTGTTCTCATGATAGTGAGTGAGTTCTCATGAGCTCTGATGGGTTTTATAAGGGGCTTCCCTGACTTCGCTCTGCACTTTTCCTTCCTGCCATCATGTGAAGAAGGACGTGTTTGCTTCCTCTTCCACCATGATTGTAAGTTTCCTGAGGCCTCACCAGCCCTGTGAAACTGTGAGTCAATTAAACCTCTTTCTTTTATAAATTATCCAGTCTCTGGTATGTCTTTATTAGCAGCATGAGAATGAACTAATACAGGACCCAAGTGGTGGCCTCTGTGCGTGACAGTCCTAATGTGGACACGGTTGAGTACTTTTGAAAGTAGCACATTCAGGGCTTTTGATACAACAATTGATGAAGTTGGCCTGGACCACACCATGGTAAAAGATGGATTATGCAGAGGGGACAATTGCAGGGTAGTGAAAAGGGCACTGAGGAAAGGAAAGGATGAGAAAGGCTACATCGTGCGATTGGGATGCCACCCTCCATGGAGAGCCTGGGCAGTCTTTGTTTACTTCTTTGTTTTTTTTTTTAGACACAGAGTCTTGCTTTGTCACCTAGGCTGGAGTACAGTGCAGTAGCACCATCATGGCTCACTATAACCTCAAACTCCTGGGGTCAATGTATCCTCCCACCTCAGCCTCCCAAGTAGCTGGGACTACAGACTTATGCCCCCACACCCAGCTAATTTGTTAATATTATTTTTTGAGGAGATGACGGGTCTCACTTTGTTGTCCAGGCTGGTCTTGAACTGCTGGCCTCCAGCAATGCTCCTGTCTCTGCCTCCCAAAGTGCTGGGATTATAGACATGAGCCACTATGCCTAGCTGGCCTGGACAGTCTTATCCTAAAACCCAGAAATCCAAATTATGATTGGGGTTGTGGTGAGAAAAAAGTGCATTTTGCTGAAAATCCAATTAAAGGAACTATTAATTGGGTACTTACTACTCACAAAGCACTACGCTTGATGATTTTAAGAAGACAAGGATGAATCACATAGGCTCTGTATCCTGAGGGAATTTATAACATAAGGAGGTGGGGGTGGGTGGGACATGAGTGAAACAACAAAGGGATGAGTTGATGATTCATAAAGAAGATGAGCTTGAGATGAGTGCAGATAACCAGGAGATAATATTTAAGTTATGTGGGACTGGCTATTACCAAAGAAACCCCCAAAGAATCAGTCTCTGTATGACATCCCCACTTGTCCACAACCCCACCACCCATTATGCTTTGCTGTGTGAAAAGAAAGAGAAAAACTTTGGTAAATGATGACTTTCCTTAGTAAATCACATTTAAATGAGACAGCTGTATTTTTGTGCTTCATGCTTAGCCAAATCCTATTTAATTAACCTACTTAGACTTGTTGATTGAGGTTAATTAGACCCTAGGATTGATGTTAATTGCCATTGTAAACTGCCAATGTTATAGGCAGTATGTTTTGGATTTGGTGAAAAAAAAATTGAGGTAGAGGTCTATTTTCCTTAGCTTGCTTACTTTTTGTTTTATGCTTCCCCCCTTAGATAAAAAGGCATTCCTCCATCCCTAATTGTATTTGACTTTGCTTTTGTTGTGGGGAGTGGGTAGATGGGTTATTGAAAGAGCTGATTCCATTTAAGTCAGTAATTCCTTAGGTATGTAGGCAATCTCTTTCTCTTGCTTCCCCTTTTCTCCCTGTCTTCTGATTATGCTGCCTGAACACATGCACATACACACATGCATTCATGCACACATGTACACACATGCATAGACACACACATTCATATACACACATGCATGCACACACATAAATGTGCACATGGGCATTTACACAATGCACAAATACACACACAAACACATACATGCACACACAGCATATACATCTACACACACACACCCCACACAGTTTATTCCTTCTAGTTTCACTCTCCAAAGCTGTGTGGATTTTTCTCAAGCAGCTGCATGCTGTTTATAGGACCCTCAATGGACCAACAAAGAAAATCAGGAAGGTTCTGGTAAAATGTGTGTGTGTGTGTGTGTGTGTGTGTGTGTGTGTGTGGTGTTGGTGGTGATAGTGTATGAGCAGGGCAGAAAGGGAAAGCAAGTAGATATAGCAAGAGAAAGAAAGAGAAAAGGCAATGCTTTCAGAGCCAGATATATAAGCGGTATGGTGTTTTTCCTATTTTATTTCAGGGATAAGAGCTTAAATTCAGGAGGAAAACTCCTGTGCCACTAACATTGTCAACTTTTCCCGTCTCATCTTTTTGTCAGTTGCTAGGTCTTCTTTTACATCAATTCAGTGCAGCTAATCAAATTCAGCAGGAAAAACTCCTCTGCCATTAATATGGTCAACTTTTCCCACTTCATCTTTTTGCCAGGTTCTAGGTCTTCTTTTATGTAAATTCAGTTCAGCTAAAGAAAAATGAAACTTTAAAGGCTCTTTCTCACTTCACACATATAAGTAGACATACGTACATGTATGAAAGGCTGTGCATAATTGCACAAAATATCTAAAAGAGTGTGTAATTTGGATCTCAGCTGCCTGCAGTCATCTGCTCTGGAAGACATTGTGACACACCATGTGCGGTGGTCTCTGAGCCCACCCACTTCCAGTTACCACCCTTTCTGTTGATAAGTGGCAGTTCTCAGCCTCTGAGCTCTGACTCCACACCCTTAGCAGACTCCAGAGAGGTTCAATTTCAGTTCCCTTGACTCCCTCCACAAAAGTGGCGCACTTGAAGGACACGTTGATAACAACATAGTGAAAAAAGTGGCAAAAAATTCATCTCTTCCATTTATCTCATGACGTAGACTTGAACTTCAGGAGCACTGAAGTTGTGAGAATAGCAACTAAATCTCAAAAAGGCAAAGTGAGCTTTCATGAGCAAGGAGATGTGAGGAAGCGTGCTTTTGTGGATGTGTATAGATGCGTCTGTTGATGCTCTTAATATCAAAGTTGGTGCAAAAGTGACTGCGGTTTTTGTCATTAAAGTAATGGCAAAAACCTTCACATCCCTTGTAAGTTGGATTCCTAAGTGTTTTATTCTCTTTGAAGCAATTGTGAATGGGAGTTCACTCATGACTTGGTTCTCTGTCTGTTATTGGTGTATAGGAATGCTTGTGATTTTTGCACATTTATTTTGTATCCGGAGACTTTGCTGAAGTTGCTTATTAGCTTAAGGAGATTTTGGGCTGAGATGATGGGGTTTTCTAAATATGCAATTGTGTCATCTGCAAACAGGGACAATTTGACTTCCTCTTTTCCTAACTGAATACCCTTTATTTCTTTCTCCTGCCTGATTGCCCTGGCTGGCACTTCCAACACTGTGTTGATAGGAGTGGTTAAAGTGGGCATCCCTGT
>NW_012117488.1:13865277-13866446 GCF_000951035.1 Colobus angolensis palliatus | reverse complement strand
CTAAGCTAAAAGAACAAAGCTGGAGGCATCATGCTGCCTGACTTCAAACTATACTACAAGGCTACAGTAACCAAAACAGCATGGTACTGGCACCAAAACAGAGATATAGACCAATGAACAGAACAGAGCCCTCAGAAATAATACCACACATCTACAACCGTCTGATCTTTGACAAACCTGACAAAAACAAGAAATGGGGAAAGGATTCCCTATTTAATAAATGGTGCTGGGAAAACTGACTAGCCATATGTAGAAAGCTGAAACTTTCTTATACCTTATGCAGAAATTAATTCAAAATGGATTAAAGACTTATATATTAGACCTAAAACCATAAAAACCCTAGAAGAAAACTGAGGCAATACCATTCATGCCATAGGCATGGGCAAGGAGTTCATGACTAAAACACCAAAAACAATGGCAACAAAAGCCAAAATTGACAAATGGGATCTAATTAAACTAAGGAGCTTCTGCACAGCAAAAGAAACTACCATCAGAGTAACAGGCAACCTACAGAATGGGAGAAAATTTTTACAATCTATCCATCTGACAAAGGGCTAATATCCAGAACCTACAAATAACTTAAACAAAGGTACAAGAAAAATCAAACAAGCCCATCAAAAAGTGGGCTTGAAAGATATGAACAGTCACTTCTCAAAAGAAGACATTTATGCAGCCAACAGACACATGAAAAAATGCTCATCATCACTGACCATCAGAGAAATGCAAATCAAAACCACAATGAGATACCATCTCACACCAGTTAGAATGGCAATCATTAAAAAATCAGGAAACAACAGGTGCTGGAGAGCATGTGGACAAACAGGAACACTTTTACACAGTTGGTGGGACTGTAAACTAGTTCAACCATTGTGGAAGATAGTGTGGCGATTCCTCAAGGATCTAGAACTAGAAATACCATTTGTCCCAGTGATGTCATTACTGGGTATATACCCAAAGGATTATAAATCATGCTGCTATAAAGACACATGCACCTGTATGTTTATTGTGGCGCTATTCACAACCCAAATGTCCATCAATGATAGACTGGATTAAGAAAAGGTGGTACATATATACCATGGAATACTATTAGGGACATGGATGAAGCTGGAAACCATCATTCTGAGCAAACAGTCGCAAGGACAGAAAACCAAACACCACATGTTCTCACT
>NW_012117488.1:13847675-13864103 GCF_000951035.1 Colobus angolensis palliatus | reverse complement strand
TTTTCTTTGTGTGTGGAATCTCTCTCTCTCTCTCTCTCTCTCTCTCCATATATATATATATCCTATATATATCCTATATATATATATAGGATTTCTGATTTGGATGCCTTTTATTTCTTTTGGTTTTCTAATTTCTCTTGCTAGTACTTCCAGTACCATGTTCAGTAGAACTGGTTAATTTTCCCTTGTACCAGATCTTAGTGAAAAAGTTTTCAGTTTTTAGCCATTGATTATGATGTAAGCTGTGGGTTTTTAAACAAATGGCCTCTATTGTGTTGAGGGATTTTCCTTTCATACCTACATTGTTGAGAATTTTTACCAAGAAAGGATGTTGGACTTTGTCAAATACTTTTTCTATGTCTAATGAGATAATCATGTGTTTTTTCTTTCCATTCTGTTAATGTGATGTATCACATTGATTGAGTTGTGTATGTTGAACCAGTCTGATATGTTATGAAAGACTCTGCATGGCAAAAAAAAAAAAAAAAAAAACTAAAAAAGAAAGACAAAATTGGAGGCATCATATTTCTGGATTTAAAATTATATTTTGAAGCTATGGTAATCAAAACAGTATGGTGCTGGCATAAAATAGACACAAAGACCAGTGGAATAAAATGGAAAGCCCAGTGGAAGAAAATAGAAAGCCTAGAAATAAATCCAAACATATACAACCAACCAGTTTTTGACATGGGCACTAAGAGGACACAATGAGAAAGAATAGTTTCTTCAATAAATGGTGCCAGTTAAACTGGATTTCTGAATGCAAAAGAATAAAATTGGACCCTTATCTTCTACTGTACCAAAAATCAACTTATGGACAAAATACCAAAATACAAAGCAAGAAACTATAAAACTCTTAGAAGAGAATATAGGGGAAAATCTCCTGGACATTGAACTTGACAATAATATTTTGGATATCATACCAAAAACTCAGGTCACAAAAACAAAAATAAATAATCAGAATATTTTAAACTAAAAAGCTTCTGCATAGCAAACGAAACAATCAGCAAAATGAAATGACAACCTATGAATTGGGAAAAAATATTTGTAAACCATGTGATATGGTTTGGTTCTGTGTCCCCACCCAAATCTCATCTCAAATTGTAATTCCCATGTGTCGAGCTGGGGGCATGACTGGATCATGGGGATGGTTTCCCCCAAACTGTTCTCATGATAGTGAATTCTCACTAGATCTGGTGGTTTTATTAGGGACCCTTCCCCTTTCTCATGTTCTCTATCTCTCTCCCTCTCTTGCCTGCCACCATGTAAGATGTGCCTGCTTCCCCTTCTGCCATGACTGTAAATTTCCTGAGGCCTCCCCAGTCATGCAGATCTGTGAGTCAATTAAACCTCTTTTCTTGATAAATTACCCAGTCTCAGGCAGTTTTTTATAACAATGTGAAAATGAACTAATACACCATGTATCTGATAAGGGTTTAATATTCAAAATTTATGAAAAAACTCGTACAACTCAACAGTGGAGAAACAACCCAATTACAATGTAAGTGAAAGACCTGAGTAGACATTTTTCTAAAGAAAACATACAAATGGTCAGTACTATATGAAAAAGTGCTCAACATTTGATTTGCATTAGTCATCAGGGAAATGCAAATCAAAACCACCATAAGACACTGCCTCATACCTGTTAGGATGGCTATAATCAAACATCAGAATATAGCAAGTGTTGGGAGGGTGTGGACATAAGGAAACTCTTTTGGTGATGGTAGAGGAGGTAGGAAGTGGGGAGATGTGGGTCAGAGGATATGAAGTAGCATATCTGTAGGATGAACAAGTCTACAGATCTAATGTACAACACGAGGACAATAGGTAATACAATTGCACCGTGGAGGGGATTCATGCCAAATGAGTAGATTTTAGCTGCTCTTGCCACAAAAACAATAAAAAGAGTAACTATGTGAGATCATGGACATATTAATTTGCTTCACTTTATTAGCCTTTTTACTACCTATGTGTATCCCTTAACATCATGTTGTATACCTTAAATATACTCAATACACATTTTTTGCAAACATTATCAAGAAGAAAATAAAATTTAAGTTTTAAAACCAGATTTTCAGCTTTTGATCTATTATATTCTTTGTAAAGTGGCTTCTTCTTGTTAAGAGAAGTGGTGCATTTTCCCATTTATTCCATAAATGTTTTAAATATTTTTATGATATGCAAGACCTTATGCTAGATGGTAGGACTTCAGAGATGAGAAATTATTTCTGATCTCAGGAGGCTCATGGGTCGTAGCAAGGAGCAGTCAGGGTTATGAGACTCCACTGACTACAGGGCAGGTCTCCAGCTGAGCCTGGAGTTCTGGGGAGCTGAAGAGCTCCTTGGAGATGAAAACTCCAGACATGATTTCTGAGTGATGAACAGAAATTCCTCAGATTCTAGGCCTAAGAGTTTGCTTTAAGAAGATATAGAGGATGTTTTTAACCCGATAACGTATGTGTTGGTTTTATGTGTTCAGGCCTTGCTATACCATGTTTGGCAAAGGGTTAGAATTGGTAAGATCCATTTATTTGTCATTTATCTTTTACTTCTAAAAATTACTTGACTTAAATGATGATCATGATCTGTGTGTGTATGTGTGTATGTATGTATGTGTGTGTGTGTGGTTATGTATGTGTATGTCTGTGTGTATGTGTATGTCTGTTTGAATGTGTATGTATGCCTGTGTGTATGTGTATGTTTATATATGTGTGTATGTTTGTGTTTATATGTGTGTATGTATGTGTGTGTTTATGTATGTGTGTGTGTATGTATGTGTTTATGTATGTGTGTGTGTTTATGTGTGTATGTGTATGTTTATGTATGCGTGTGTGTCTGTGTTTATGTGTTTATGTTTATATGTGTGTCTGTGTTTGTGTGTGTGTGTGTGTGTGTGTGTGTGTGTGTGTGTGTATGTTTACACCCATTAGGAAAACTTAATGAAAACTAAACACCACAGAGAAGGTAGAATGGAATTAAAATAAAAATTTATAGAAGTATAAAAGACGGAAATGTGGTTTTACTTCTATTTGCTTGATTAATAAAACAAGAAAATTTGTCAGGAGAAGCAGACTTTTTCTTGGTACTAAATTTTAAAAGGAATGTATTATGTGGATCACTGTTTAAGAGACTTGGAGCAGTTCCTCTCTGAATTATGGTTGTCTCCATGGGCTTTTAGCAATACCAAGAGTGGAGATTTCAAGCTTGGCAAGATTTCTTTGGCAAATGCCTAGTGGGCAGAGCCTCTGCTGTTGATTGAAGGGGTATCTTAATTTATCAGACACCAGACACACAGGTAGCAAAGCTGATATTTCTTTGTGAAAGATGAGGAACCCTAGCTGAATACTTTCTTGCTTCAGAAGCCCTTGTCGTCCCAGTATGGAACAGGGCTGGGTGACATTGACTTTGGATCTGCCTCTTTAGTTAAAACCCCACTCTTCACGCCATAGATTGTGGAAGAGATGACTTGGCCCTGGAAAATGTTAACGGTAAGCATTGCCAGTTGGCCAGCTTAATCATGAAAGAATCTTGCCATGATTCCTGCGGAACATTTGATCCTGAGCACTCCTGCCTTCCTGTGCTGGGAATTAGCTACACAATGTGCCGTCAAGTAACCCAACTAGCCACTGGGGTGGAGTTACTGAATTTCTTGAATTCAGACAATGAACATGGTACAGCCTAAAACCTGACTTTTGATCCTAGTATTGTTTTTGGTTAAGCTGTCCTTTTTGATGGTAGACATCAGGTCCATTTTTCACTTAAAACCATTTTGTCTTTACCATAGTAAAATTATGTTTCCAATCCATCTAAAAGCTGCATGAAATTATTGAGATATGGAGGAAAAAGGGGGCTAGAAGAAGCTCCGTCTCACACCACTTGCGATTATAATTGGAGCTGCGAGACAAAGCATTCTTGCTTTTTCAGATGGTTAGTGGTGTTATGGGCAGGTTTTGAAGGGGCATCAGTAGCTGACAATCAATACCAGAACACACGATTTGACCTACCGACAATTTCTGTCCATGAAATCGGATGCTTATAACAGATTAGTTAACACGAAGACTTAGTTTTTTGGCACTGCTGCTGGTGGTGGTAGAAGGTGAAACAGAGGACATACTGGCTGTGAGTGGAAGTACTGTGCTTTAGTATTTTATGTGCAAGATAAAAATATTAATATACCTCCTTCTTGTAAAACTCTTCTGTTTACTAGAGGCTTTCACATACGTACAGCAAAGATTTTGATTTTCATAGCAACCTTGTGAAGTACAGAGGGCAATGAGATTATCTTTGCTTTACATATTATAAAACTGAAATGAAACTCTGAGAAGTCAATGAATAAATCATGATCACACAGAAAATAAGTAGGAAACTTGGGGTTTAGACTTGGATTTTCTGACTCCAGAGCTAATGTTCATTCTACTGTATCCAAACTGCAGTTTATTTCAAAGAAAGCTGATGTAGAGTTTGGATGAATTGAAAAGTAACAGATATTTTCTGTTACAAAATATCCATCTAACTGTTAAATGACAAATCATTGTGCCATATTCACAACTTCTAGAATTAGAGCCCTTTTAGATTGAACAAAAATGATGAATGTAATTGAAGTATCTTACTGAATAAAATCACTGTAATTAGATGTTGATCTATCTTGTGATGGAAGAAATATTTGTTAAGATGCACTTAAGTCCTTGGAAACAATGAAAAGCTGTATAGATGAGTTCTAAAACTTCTGCTCAAATACAAAAGCTGGTCAGTTCTTTCTGCCCCAGCAAACATGGTACCCAGTGGTTTTATCTCAGGCAACGTGTGCACAGGGACTTGGTGGTCATAAAGGATGTGGAAATAAGTCTCTGGTGACCTAGTAGGTTAGATTCTTTGTGCCCTTTGTTCCAACAACTCTGAGGATGTCTAGTGATACCACTGAAGTTCAACAACCAGCAAAACTGTGCCCCAAGGAGATTAAGTATGCTCTGCTCCTGAAGACATGTCCGGACACGGCTGCGCAGATGTGTGATGAGCTGAGATAATAAAACCTCTGCCTCCTTTCCAGAGGTTCCCCTTTTCTTCATGACTTCATTTGTATATTATATGTGATCTCAACTGGTGTGAAAAGACCCAGGAACGTAGGTTCTTGTTGATTCCACTCTCAGGCTCACAGAAGAGCTTTCTCCGTGGCTCTTTTCTGCTCACCCTCCCTCCCCCTGCTAAGAAGAGCTGTCACTATTTCAGTTACTACAAGCAACAGATCATTTTAGACTTTAATCCATAAATAAACATTTCTTCCTTTGAACTTCATTAAATTTGGATGTGTTTTCATTTTGACACAATCTGGCGTCCCTATCATTTAGACATATAAAACTATAAAACTAGCAATTAATTTTGGTCTTTAGGAGCACTGGTGGTCTAGAAACAGTGAGGCTATGCCAAGAAAAGCAAATGAAAACCTCAAACATGTAGACATAACACTTAAATCAGAAAATCACAAAGCGTTATGCTCAGTAGCTACAGGAGATTATCTTCTAATTGTTCCTGGTGGTGTCTGTCACATTTCTCAGCTTGTTTAAAGAATTTTGAAGACTGGAATTCTGTTTCCTTAAACATTATTCATCTGACTACAATAATTGTCTGATGAAAACCTAAAAATTAAGTCATGATTTGATTGATTATGAAGATATTGATGGCATTTACCAGCAAATATCCTTTCATTAATTGCAAATATATTCAATATCTGAGTGCTTATTGGATACAAAGCACAGTGCTAGATACTGGAAGAAGGGGTTGCCGTTTTTTTCCTTCAAAGAGCATATGAACTCATGAAGATGACACTTAACAAAAAGCAATTATCTCTTGACTCTAAAAGCCAGACACCTAGACACGTGTGACTTACAAAGTAAGGTCATAAAAGGCATCTCAGCTTTGGCCTCGGTGTTTTTTTGCATTCCTCACTCTGGGGTGGGAGGGGAAGGGAAGTAGCCAGCCAGCCTTCTGCTCAGAGAACTCTCCAGCAGCCCTCTGGGGAGGCCCACGTGGGAAGCACAGAGGCTCCTGCCAACAGCCAGCACTGACTTGCCAGCCAGCGGGGTGTGTGAGCTACCTCGGAAGCAGCTCCTCCAGCCCGAGTGGCGTCTCCAGGTCCCTGTGGCCCTGGCTGACATCTGTTGCAACCTCAAGAGAGTCACTGGGCCAGAACCACCACCAGACGAGCTGCTTCTGAGCTCCCGACACACAGACGCTGGGAGAGGTCGTGAGTGATTATGTTTGCTCTCAGCAGCCCAGTTTGGGGGTGATTTGTTACACAAGAGATAAGGAATATACTGACAACCCAGCATGTGTCAGATGCTGTGCTGGGGATTCAAGAGGATGAGGCAGATCAGCAGCATCTGTGACCTCCCAGAGTTTATAACGAATCAAGGAGGTAATCAGCTATGAATAAATACGATGAGGCCATACATAAGATTTTGACCAATAGTTAAGCCTGGATATGAGACATTTCCAATGAGTTGAAGTTATAATCTAGAGGAGTCGAGAAATGAGGAAGATGACCACTTGACTTGGGAAGTTGGGAAGCATCCTCTGTGAGCAGAGAGGTCAAGTGGGCTTTGAAGGGGGTACGTGATGTGGATGAGCGAAGCACAAAAGGAAGGGTGTTCCTGAAAAGGAATAAAAACAAGCAGAGGTGTCAAGGTGGGCATTCCCACCCCTGCTTGGGGTGTGGCAAGAGAATCAGTTGGGACACAATGACAGTGGGGCCTGAAGAAGCATCAGGTCATGAACTTGAAGACAGAGTTGGCTGCCTGGCTGAGATCAGACTTGATCCCTAAGCAACAGAAATCATCAGAGATTTTTGAGTTGTTTTGGGGCAGCATGAGAATTTAAAATGGGTTTACAGTTTCCATTAGTGTTTATTGACCAGCTACTAATGAGTCTACCACTCTACAAAGTATTGTGGGTGACCAATTTAATAACAAGCTTCCCCTGCCCTCAGGGAATGTATAGTCTCACTGGGGACACAAAATATATACACACGAGCATTATATCTACATGGCATAAAATGAGAAGGCAGCAGTTAGTCATTTAGATGATCAATGTAGTCAATAACAATAGCAAAGGCTTATATTGTGCTTGCTGGGTGCCAAGGACTATTTCAAGTCTTTACATAGGTTAATTCAATTAATACAGCACCTACATGAAGTAGGCTATCTCTGCTACTAGAGATGAGTAGGTTAGTATCTCTGCCTTACAAATGAGGAAACACGCACACAGAGAGTTTGAGTAACTGCTACAACCAGCCAGGAAATGAAAGGTGGAAACCCAGACAGTCTGGCTCTGGAGGCTATGATGATCCCCCATATTATGCTGCCTCTCAGATAATCGTTTAGACTTCCCAAGGCCTTGAATAAATCAACTCTTTTCATCCTCATTCACTTGCTTAATTTGTAGTCAATATATTAATAAATTGTTAGTTATTATCTAGTGCAAGGATGCAGACATAGCATCAACACTGCAGAACTTCAGTTTCACTACATGGTGCTGACAAAATGCAACTTGTAGGCCAGACATGGTGGCTCATGCCTGTAATCCCAGTACTTTGGGAGGCTTAGGCAGGAGGATTCCTTGACCTCAGGAGTTTGAGACCAGCCTGGGCAACACAGTGAGACCCTGTCTCTACAAAAAATTAAAAAATTAGCCAGGTGTGGTGGTGCATGCCTACAGTCCCGGGTACTCAGGAAGCTGACATGAGAGGATTGCCTGAGCCCTGGAGGTCAAGGCTATAGTGAGCTGTTCTGTCACTGCACTCCAACCTGGGTGACAGAGACCCTGCCTCAAAAACAAAAAAGAAAATGCTACTGTAATGGTTTTGAAATACACTAGAAGTTGACATAAGCAGGCTACCTATTTTAGTGACATATGGTACACCTATGCTTCCATAATTAATGTTAACAAACACTGAGTATTGTGATGTTATTTATTGCATGATGATGTTCACAGCAGATATAGAATTCACATGGTACGTGGAAGGAGTCCAGACCTGATGGGTTCTAGTCCCAGCTCTGTTGCTTGTGGACTGTGTGAGCCTAGGAGTGCTGCCATCCTTGCCCCAGCTTCCGCATGGCAAAGCAGCTCCCCTTACCTGTTGTTCCCAGGCCCTAGATGAGTAAGACAGCAATGTGGAAGTCCCAAGAAAACCAAGACCCTCAGCTTGGAACTTACTATAATTTCCCTCTTTGGAGGTGTTAATGCGTGTGAAAACAATGAGCTGAGTAAATGTCAGCTACACATAAACCATTGGGTGTTATGCAAGGATAAGGTCATATTATTTTTATTTTTCTTGGTTGTATCTCACAACAATTCTCTGAAGAAAGCCCAAAGTTTCCAGACTGAACTGGGAAAGTTCTGGAATACAACAGTAGGGCTTGTCTGGTGTTTTCTTTCCATCACCTTGTTTTGAAAGCAGAAGTACTGGAAATATTGCATAAAAACCCAGGCTGGCTGGATATCAAGACCTATTTCTAGACCAGAGTGGTTTGGATCAGGTTGAATAAGATTTTGAACATTTGGATGTGGAGACAAAATCAACCTCAGCAAACTGAGAAATGGCAAACAAACCGAACATTTTCAAATTATGGAATGGTTTAGGGGCTCCGGGCAAATGTCCATGGGTACCAAGCATGCAATTATCAAGCTTGTTTTTAGCCCATGTCCAAAGGTTCAGTTTTTGTTTTCCATTGCTCTCCTCTGAAGTGCAATTCCTGCTTGCCTGGCAGCAATTGTAATTAAAAGGCCAACTTATTTTTGTGAGTTTCCTCTTGAAATTTTGCTGAAAAATGATTATGTTAGCACTTCTGCTCACTTCCTAATAATTCTTATACATTCAAAAGTTAAAACAATTAAGAAATTATTAATGATTAATTATAACATATCACTATAATAACATGTGAATTAAGAATGATTCTGCACTAGTCATTTTCACGCTGCTGATAAAGACATACCTGAGATGGGGCAATTTACAAAAGAAAGAGATTTAATGGACTCACAGTTCCATGTGGCTGCAGAGGTCTTAAAATCATGGTGGAAGGTGAAAGGCACATCTCACATGGTGGCACACAAGAGAAGAGAATGAGAGTCAATCAAAAGTAATTTCCTCTTATAAAACCATCAGATCTCGTGAGACTTATTCACTACCATGAGAACAGTAGAGGGGAAACGGCCCCCATGATTCAATTATCTCCCAGCAGGCCTCTCCCACAACATGTGGGAATTGTGGGAGCTACAATTCAAGATGAGATTTGAGTGGGGACACAGCCAAACCATATCACATTCCAATAGAGTAATTACAATCACATGTAATGTAATTATCTCACAGAAGTCTTATTGAATATCTATTATGTACCAGATACAGGTCAAATACTGAGGATAGACATGAATAAGACAGGACATGGGCCTTGCCCTCAGGGGGCTACAACTGTAATAGGGGATGCAGCCCATGGCAGTGTAGCCTAAAGCATGAGGTCTCAGATGTGGCTGAGAACCCTCCCCATGATGGGGTATTGGAGGCCAATTATTTAGCATCAATAATGTGGCAGAGGCTGCTCAATACAGATTATCTATGCTCTTCCCAATCCTTGCACTGTCACTCTGTGTGGATGTATTAGTTCATTCTCACATTGCTAGAAAGACATACCTGAGGCAGGGTAATTTATAAAGAAAAGTGCCTTAATTGGCTCATGGTTCTGCAGGCTGTACAGGAAGCATGGTGGCTTCTGCTTCTTGGGAGGCCTTAGGAAACTTACAATCATGACAAAAAGTGAAGGGGAAAACAGGCACATCTTACATGGCCGGAGCAAAAAATTGGGGAGGCCCTACATATTTTTAAACAACCAAATCTCACAAGAATTCACTCACTATTGGGGCACAGTGTCAAGGGAAAAATCCGCCCTTATGATCCAATCACCTCCCACCAGGCCCCATCTCCAACACTGGGGATTACAATTTGACATGACATTTGGTGGAGACACGGATCTAAACCACATCAGTTTATTTGACAGATGAGGAAACTGAGGATCATGAAGTAAGTGGCAACACTGGGATTAAGTCCAAGTGTGTCTGTCTCCACTGTTTCCCACTTGCCATGTTTCCAGTGTGTGCTTGCACACCTGCTCACCGCTTCCTTTCAACCTGGAAACCACACAAAAAACTGGCCTACCCAATCGGAAGACCCATAAGGGGCTAAGGAATATGCATTCATTCTTTTTGCACACAGCAAGGTACTTGGGGAGGGCAGAAAAGCAGAGGCAGTGGGGCATTTTCCATTTTTCCCTGGCAGGAGAAACCGCTGATTCCTAGAGCCACTGGTGCCTACGTAGGCAGAGCAGCGGCTTCGATGGCCACCTCTGTCCTGCTCTGGGAGCTCACAGGAGAGTACCACATTGCACAGTCCCATGCATTTTTAATGGCTTGGACTTGAAAAGTAGTTTCAGAAAGGGAGCAAAATACCGAGTTAATTGAGCAGTGCTGCTCAGCTTCCTTCCCCCAATGTAGTCTTCAAGTGGAATATGGCTGAAATATCAGCTGTCAGATGATGAATATTTTAAAGAAAATTCTATTATGCACCCAAGGTTCATTCAGCTAGTAATAAGAGTAATGAGGATAGTTACCTTTAGGGAAAGGAAGTGAGATCACTCTTGCTGCTTACTGGGGGCTGGTTTGACAGGCATCTGCTCTGAGCACGGGACTAGGGGGAAATCACAGCTGCTTGTCTGAACCTCACCCGGTAGGAAAAACTCTACCTCACAATGGTTTGGAAGCCTATCCGTGGCAGAGAGCTGGCTGCAAACTATTTATATTCCCTTGGCTAATGGTTGAGGTAGAATCCATCACCTAATGAATATTCAGTGGGTGAAGTTGAAAAAAAAAGGAGAGAAAATGATTCCATCTTTGCTCTCCTGCAAAGCTCTCTGTGGCCCAAGCAGAAAGAAATCACAAAGGCAAGAGAGGACAAGCCAGGAACATCCCTATCCTCTTCAATATGCACAGATGCTGGGAAAAGGCTGACCCTGGGAAAGGCAAAAGGAAAAGAAATCAATTTTCAAATTATTTCAGAGAAGTAGCCAGAAAAAAAGAGTGTTGCCCTGAACTTGAGAAAATATTAAAAGTGAGCAAGGCGGATTCCCTTTACTGCGGCTGCCTCTGGTAGAATATAGGCTGTTAGGCTTTTACCTTGAGTTTGAAATGCAAGTTTGGGCATGAAAGGGAGAAAAAGAATAAGATGATGCTGCCATAGAATAGGCAGCCTTGACAGGGACTGTCAGAGCTCAGCAATGCTGGTTGTGCTGCCTGGAGTTGGTAAATAACACACAACACATTTTTACAGAGCAGAAAAAGAGAGAACAGTTCTTTCTCCACAGGCCACATTATGAAGCCAGTTTTGCTAGTTGTGCAACTATTGCTTGTCAAGCTGAAATGGAAATACTTGGTATTTCAGTCTGTGCTGTTCCAGCAGGATTGGATGTGGTGACAGTGACTGTAACCAACCCCAGACAAAAGGCGCCATCTGCTCTTCTTGTCATCCTTCCTGCACTCCCACTCCCATGCCAGTTCTCTCATCCCCCATGCGGTGCTCATGGTATGTGGCTCCCTGGCTGGCCCCATCTTGTCCCTGGCAGTGCCTCACACATCTGCATTGTGATGCTTTGCTTGGTGTGAAAACCGCATTAGAAGGAACTGAGAAGTCAGGCATCCCTTGTGGAAGAGTATGGAACACTCTTTATAATAAATGCTACCATGGATACCATGTTTTCTAGGTACCTAGTATTTATCAAGCATATTACAGATTTTTTAATCCTCACTGGAACCCAATGGCATATGTATCGGTTTTTCCTTTTTTTTTTTTTTTTTCATTTTACAACGAGGTAAATGGGTATCAGAGAGCTTATGCTGCTTGGTGAAAACCACATAGCTTTAAATAGTTTTAACGGAGCACCTAGGGCTTGAATCCAGACCTGTCACCCACAGTCCATGCTTTCATTTTCTACCTCCAGGAGAACATGGGGGTGGGATAAGGTAGACTGGCCTTAGGGCTGGGGGACTCTTGGTGGGACTTGTCTCCACCTTCCTGGGCTGGCAGGGAGGTGAGAAGTCGCCTTTACTCTTCTGTCTGGTGTGTTGTTTCCTGGTCATAATCTAGGCCCAGACAACTGTTTGTGGAATCCCAGGTGGCCAAGCCCACACAGAAGATGGGAAAGGGGTAGTGTATGAAGAATTTCTAGCATAAAATTGACACCCACCAGAGACCAGGGTTGTAAGTGAGGATGGCCAGGATCCTTGGGCAGGCCTAGCCTGCAAAAGCTGAAATGAAGCTGCCTGGTGGGAAAAGACACACATTTGGTTCCAGAGACTGATTATGGCGATCTAATATTCGAAGAACACAAGTCTGCTTTTTACCTAAAAATACTTAATAGAGTTTTCCTAGCCCCGTAAAAAGGTTCTGGGCTTGTGATATAATGAAATAATGCCTAATGGAAAGATTGAATGACTCAACTGTGGAGAGTAAAATGCTCTTTTCTGCTACCATGACCTTCCTTACCCTGATCAGTTTCTGCTGGTGCTGCTTCCAGAAGCAGAACATTCTAGACTATTGGAATATTAGTAGTAATGACTAGTACCATGTAGCCGCTACGGGCAGACACATCATATGTATTATTCCCACTTAAGACATAAAACAATCCTAAAAATAATAACTATTTCCTCCGTTTGTGGAAGATAAACTGAAGCTCTGAAATTTTGACCACTTTCTCCAGATACCACAGCTAGTAAGCAACAGGAGGGGAGTTTGAACTCAGACCTGCTTACAAAGCCTGGATTTCTGCTAGTCCTTTCATTTCATTTCACTTCCTTCCTTCCTTCCTTCCTTCCTTCCTTCCTTCCTTCCTTCCTTCCCTCCTTCCTTTCTTCCTCCCTCCCTCCCTCCATTCCTCCCTCTCTCCCTCTCTCTTTCTCTCTTTCTTTCTTTCTTCTTTCTTTTCTTCCCTCTCTCTCTTTCTCTTTCTTTCTCTTTCTTCTTGCTGTCCCTCTCTCTCTCTTTTTTTTCTTCAATAAGCTCTTGCTCTGTCACCCAGACTGGCATGCAGTGGTATGATCACAGCTCACTGCATCCTTGAACTCCTGGGCTCAAGTGATCCTCCCACCTCAACCTCCTGGGTAGCTGGGACTACAGGCCAGTTTTTTTATCTACAGTTTTTTTTATCCACTCATTGATTGATGGGCTTTTGGGTTGATTTCTTTATTACACCAAGGGATGCTGCTTTGAAGTATTCTTTACTATTTTCATCTACATGTAAAGTGGCAATGCCATGTCTGACACCTAGGGAAACACTTTATAAGTTGAATCTGTGTTCACCATGGTCAGGTTCTCCCTACATCCCTCATTGCCTCACAAGGCGCCCAAGCTCCCCTCCCTGAGCTGGGGCAAGGGGCCTATGCTGGTCATCACTGGGGGCGCAGGTTTTCATGCCACAAGACGGCTTTCTCCTTTGACTCCTTTGGTTGCACTCCCTGTCTTGTGCTGGCAGATTTCATCCTCTATCTCATCTGGAGAACCCAGCGCTCCTCTCCAGGGTTCTTCCTCTGCAGGGCCTTCTGTTCACCTCCTGTCTCATCCTGGAGGGGACATCTTGTCTAGCAACATGGTGCAGAGGATCTTGCCTGGAATGAGGTTGCATTTCCCCACTTGTCCTCTCATGTGTTGGGAAGGGAAAAATAGACCCTGGGGTGCAGAGAAGGAAGAGAGAAGAGGTGGGAAGGAAACACGCTGAGAACAACTGAATGGCTTCTTCCAGGTGACCTGTTTTGAAGGGAGCATAAGCTTTTAGTCATTCTCAAATCAGGGGTCTAGCTAGGGACTGTTTGGCTTGAATACATTTAATTTAGAGGCCCTTCTAAAGACCAAAACCAGAAAACTATGACTAGAAAATTAAGTGCAGAGCCCGAGAAGAGGTCCATATTAGGGAGAGGCTTTGAAATGTCATCGGCTTCACATTGAATCTGCCTCTCTGTATGGTGTGTAGCTTAATTTTAGTCAAGAGCCACCTAAGATGTTGGAGGTGGTGAGGGATGGCTATTCCTTCATACCTTTGCTATGGGGCTTTTTAAAAATTTTAAAAATTGAGGTTAAATACATGGAACGTACAATTTACTATCTTTTTTTTTGACAGAGTCTTATGTTGTCATCCAGGCTGGAGTGCAGTGGTACCATCTCGGCTCACTGCAGCCTCAACTTCCTGGGTTCAAGCGATCCCTGTGCCTCATCCTCCCGAGTAACTGGGGCTACAGGCCCACACCACCATGCCCAGCTACATTTTGTATTTTTAGTAGAAATGGGGTTTCGCCATGTTGGCCAGGCTGGAAAATGTACCATCTTAATTGTTGTAAGTGTATGGTTTAATAGCATTGAATACATTCACATTGTGGTGCAACCATCACTACCATCTATCTTCAGAACTCTTTTCATCTTGCAAAATGAAAACTCTGTTCCCATTAAACAGTAACTCCCCATTCCGTCTCCCCTGAACACCTGGCAATCATCATTCTACTTTCTGTCTATGAAGTTGATGTTCACTACTTCATTAAGTGGAATCAGACAATACTTGTCCTTTTATGATTGTCCCATTTCACTTGGGATAATGTCCTCAAAGTTCATTCCTATTGTGGCAGGTGTTATAATTTTCTACCTTTTTAATGCTGAATTCCATCACTTGTATATACCACCTTTTGTTTATCCACTCATCCTTTGATGGACACTTGAGTTGCTCTATGTTTTGGCTTATTATATATACAGCTGCTATGAACACGGGTGTTTGAATATCTCTTTGTGACCCTGCTTTCAATTCATTTGGATAAATATCCAGAAGCGAGATGGCTGGGTCATGTGGTAATTTAATTTTAACTTTTTAAGGAACTGCCCTATTGACTTACAAAATGTGAATTTTTGATGGTGATAACAATAACTTATAACAGATGAACTTATATTTGTTGCCCCAGTGTATTAGTCTGTTTTCACACTGCTATACAGAACTACCCGAGATTGGGTAATTTACGAAGAAAAGAAGTTTAATTGACTCACAGTTCTGTAGGTTTAATAAGAAGCATGACTAGGAGGCCTCAGGAAACTTACAATAATGGCGGGAGGCACGGGGAAGCAAGCACATCTTACCATGGTGGAGCAGGAGAGAGAGTGTTTCAAACAACCAGGTCTCCTGAGAACTCACTCACTATCACAAGAACAGCAAGGGGGAAATCAGCCCCCATGGTTCAATCACCTCCCACCAGGCCCCTCCCCCAACACATGTGGATTATAATTTGAGATGAGATTTCACTGGGGACACAGAACCAATGCACTTCACCCAGTGTGTGGCCCTTTCTGATTAAGTACTGCTGACCGCCTCTGGGCTGGGCATTCTAGAGAGCAGGTGAGAGCTGATTATCCCTAGAATGCAAGCATAAACTCATTGCCCTTACATAACATCCCAGCCATTGCACTGAGATATTACAGCTGTAACTCACAGCCAGATGACGCCCTGACAGATCAGGAGGCTCTTTAACAATAGAGATCAAGTCTAGTATTTCTTTTCTTTTCTTTCTTTCTTTCTTTTTTTTTTTTTTTGCTTCATGACAGTTACTCAGTTAAATGTGTCAGAGAGGTAAGAAAGAGATCTGACTCAGATGGAAAATTCAAATTTTAGTATTGTGTCTTTTCTTTCTCATACAGGGGATTCTTGCACAAGCTGACCATTTCCTTATCCTCGCAACTGCAAAAGTCTCCTACTGAACGAACTGAATGAAGGAGAATTTGTGTGGGATGATACAGCTGAACAGCTGAAAGCTCCTGTTCATCTCCTGTGTGTGAGTATTATCATTTACTGGTGGGTGGTTTTCTGAGGGAGATGGGACTTCTTTATTTAATTTAATTTATTTATTTAAGTAGAGATAGAGTCTTGCTCTGTTGCCCAGGCTAGAGTTCAGTGGCGCCATCATGGCTAATGGCAGCATTGAACTCCTGGGCTTGAGCTGTCCTCCCACCTTAGGCTCCTGAATAGTTGAGACTACAGAGCATGCCACCATGCCCAGCAAATTTTTCTACTTTTTGTAGACATAGGGTCTTGCTATGTTGCTCAGGCTGTTCTCAAACACCTGGCCTCAAGTGATCTTCTTTCCTTGGACTCCCAAAATGTTGGGATTATAGGCGTGAGCCACCGACCCTGGTCAGGACCTCCTGGTTTCAGGATTTGCATCCAGTTGCTGCTGTCCCCCAAACACTTGGGCTATTCCTTCACGTAGTGAAAACTGGAGCACAGACTATTCCTTGGTCACTTTGCTGCTGCAGAAGAACTACCCAGTCTCGGGTAGTTCTGTATAGCAGTGTGAAAACAGACTAAT
>NW_012117488.1:13835516-13847308 GCF_000951035.1 Colobus angolensis palliatus | reverse complement strand
TGGAGTGCAGTGGCACTATCTCAGCTCACTGCAATCTCTTCCTCCAGGGTTCAAGCGATTCTCCTGCCCCAGCCTCCCAAGTAGCTGGGACTACAGGCACCCGCCACCATACCCAGCTAATTTTTTGTATTTTTAGTAGAGACGGGGTTTTACCATGTTGGCCAGGATGGCCTCAATCTCTTGACCTTTTGATCCGCCCGCCTCGGCCTCCCAAAGTGCTGGGATTACAGATGTGAGCTACCACGCCTGGCCTACAAAAATTTTAAAAAGAAAATAGCCTGGGATCCTGGCATAGCCTGTAGTCCCAGCTATGGGAGGTGGGAGAATCTCCTGAGCCTGGAAGTTCAAGGCTGCAGTGAGCTTTTATGGTACCACTGCACTCCGGATTGGGCAATAGAATGAGACCCTGTCTTTCACACACACACACACACGCACACACCCAACAAAAATGGTTGTAATCAGTACTTAAGCTTGTATCAGATCAAATGACAGAAACCTCAACGTTTGGCCCTGCAGGCTGCAGAATCACACTGAGGTCTGCTTGCAGGGACTCTGGCTAGGATTTTCTGGAGAGAAAAAAAATAAGCCATCTCATCTTCGTTTTTAATTAATGCAGTCTCCAGTTTTTCATTCCAAAGTGTCACAAGCAGGAAATCAAAGAAAGTCTTGTATAAATAATAAGAAAAAGAGGCTCTATCTATTAGTAACGGAAAGCATTTTCACGGAGAGCTCGACAGAGCACTGATGGTTTCCACACTCCCTTCAGGTGAAACCTCTCAAAAATCATAATATGAATTATAGATGTGTCCAAGGCTTCTTAGGATAGGATATTAAAAGTCTCATTTGAATAGTGTCTTAAGTCAAAAGAAAAAATATAGAAGAGCCTCTTATCTAGGTCATAACACAAATCCTTCTAATTCAACCAAAATGAAAAAAATGTTTAGCTTTTTTATGATTGGCTTTTGTTTTAGTTTAGTTACAATTTTGAGATGGAGCCTGTGAAAAATTATTCTAGGGATTTTTTTTTCTCTCATAGTTTCTCTGAAAAACTTGATCAGGGAGGAGGAAAGGGTGATCCTGGTTCATTGGACCTGTCAGATCTGAATCCTCAGCTGGAGAAGGGATGGATTCCCTGAGTCTCCTCCAGCAGTTTGCCACAGTGAGTATGACCCGTCAGTCACGGGGATGCAGAGCTGTGCGCTCAGTCCCCTGTGGGGCTGGTTGGTTTCCTGTGGGTTTGTTGTGTTAAACCTGCTGAAATGTGCTAGCTGAAGCATGCCACCTTTAACTCCTGTGCGAAATGTCTCTCTTGGAACTTGCCAAGACAATGCAAGCTAATATTCACTTCAAATGGCAACAAGCCCTGAGCATTAGTTGCTATTTCCATTTTTATTCTTCCAGAAGAGGTTTCTTCTCTTACCACCACCCTCAGCTAACAAACTCATGACCTCATTGCATTTCTCACCTGTGACTCCTCCCTCGCTTTAGCAGATTCGGGTGTAAACGTGAAGCAAAAGCCGTCACAAGGATCCGCTGGGGATGGTATTGTTTGCTGGGAGTGTCATGTCTTGATGTACAGCATCTTGTGTGCTCATCCCAGTCACCAGAGGAGATTGGCAGGGAGGAAAATTTTTTTGTCATCCCAACTTTATAGGAGGAGAAGCTGCTGAGGGTAGCATGGCCGGCAAATGGCAAGCTGAGCTTTGAACGAGGAGAGATTTTCCTGCTTCTGGTCTAGGCCTGTTTTCACGAGACGACATTGCCTCTTAGAAACTGGTGTTAGGAGATGAGAAAGGATGTATGGTTAATATGAAATTAAAAGACCCAGGTTTTCATGCAACTCTGACCACTTACTACTCATATGACCTGAACATTTTTTGTTTGTTTGACAGAGCTTACTCTGTTGCATAGACTGGAGTGTGCAGTGGCATGATTATAGCTCATTGCAGCCTCAAATTCTTGGGCTCAAGTGATCCTCTTGTCTCAGCCTCCAAGTAACTAAGACTACAGGTGCATGCCAAACTTTTTTTTTTTTTTTTTTTTTTTTAGAAGGAGTTTCACTTTCGTTGCCTAGGCTGGAATGCAATGGTGTGATCTCAGCTCACTGCAACCTCTGTCTCCTGGGTTCAAGCAATTCTCCTGCCTCAGCCTCCGAGTAGCTGGGATTACAGGTGCCCACCACCACGTCCGGCTAATGTTTGTATTTTTAATATAGATGGGGTGTCACCATGTTGGCCAGGCAGGTTTTGAATTCCTGACCTCAAGTGATCCACCCTCCTCGGCCTCCCAAAGTGCTGGGATTACAGGCATGAGCCACTGCGCCTGGCCAAATATTTTTTAAAATTGTTTTTTTTTCCATACAGAGTCTCACTAATTGCCCAGGTTAGTCTTGAGCTCCTGACCTCAAGTGATCCTCCCACCTCAATCTCCCAAAGTGCTGGGATTCCAGGTGTGAGTCACCATACTGGGCCTGATCCAAGCATTTAGACCTCTTGAGGGTTCCATTTTCCATCATTCAGGAATATGCTATTTCTACTTCATATGATCACCGAGGAGACTAAATTAGAAAATGCTCTGTGATAGTCTGTAAATATCCATTTATTCCCCAGTAAAACTCACAAAGCTATTAAACATTTTGAAGTTCACTGCCTTTTGCAATGAGGTACATCAATTAGCTACTCTCTGTACAAGGAGGTGGTTTCGAAGGGTGCGTGGAAGAAAGCCTGGGTCAAGAGCTCTGAGGACGCTGCTGCCCTGGCATCACTACAGCAATGACAAAAGAGCAGAACCTTCCTAAAGTAAATTAGAAAACTTCCCATGTTACCAGGTAGTTCTTCTATTTGTAAATGAGGAGTGGAATATATAAAGAATAATCACAACTGCATTCTTAGAATGTGAACTTACTGATTTACCAATAGATACTTATTGATTATGTAATATATACCAGACATTATTCCAGGGACAAGTTGTAAGCAGGACAGATAAGCTGCTTTCTCTTATGAGTCTTGCATTCCAATGCAGAAACAGAGATAATAAAGAAATAATGGGCTAGGTGCGGTGGCTCATGCCTGTAATCCCAGCACTTTGGGAGGCCTAAGTGGGTGGGTCACCTGAGGTCAAGAGTTTGAGACCAGCCTGACCAATATGGTGAAACGCTGCCTCTACTAAAAATACAAAATCAACCAGGTGTGGTGGTGTGCACCTGTAGTCCCAGTTACTCAGGAGGCTGAGACAGGAGAATTGCTTGAACCCGGGAGGTGGAGGTTGGAGTAAACCAAGATAGCAGCAATGCACTCCAGCCTGGGAGACAGAGCAAGACTCCATCTCAAAAAATAAATAAATAAATAAATAAGTAAAAAAATAAAAAAAAGAGAGAGAGAAATAATGCAATAGTACCTAAGAAATCCTGGGTGTTATCATAAAAACAAAACAGGGTGATGTCGGTTAGAATGACTGGGAGGTTTCTTTAAACTGGAAAGCAAGAGAAAACTTTTATAAGGAGATGCTCTTTGAACATCATCTTGTATGACAAGGAGACAGCCTTGTAAGCCTTGGGGAAGAGCGTGGCAGCCAGTGGAGAGAAGTCCTGAAGTGGGCATTCTAAAGTCATGGCTAGTTGAAAAGTGGTATTTGTCCTTGAATATATTGCAAAAGATACCCAGAAGGTGGATATATTTTCACACATAGGGACAGTCATACTGACATCTTGGAAGCTCGGATTTGTGCACAGTTTCTGGTCCTGCCTAAGAGGACAAAGGGGTATGGGGTGTCTGTAAATAACACACTTTTATGTGGCAGTTGCCATCATAGTCCCCAATGAGGGACAATGGTGTGTTGTGATTAGGTGAATTGGGCTTCCTGAAGAGGGTGAATTATTCTCTATGTTTAGAAAGTGAAGGGCAGAGAGAAGCTGTGAAAGTCACTTGGGTCGAATGTGGACCAAAACTTGCCTGTAGCAAGAGGCAAGCAACGTTTGGGGGCCAAACATAGGTTTGGCTGAAGCAGAGGGTTTCCGAGGGACTAAAGAGAAATGGCTGTAGTGGAAAGGGAAGGGGTATTTGTGGAGGTTCAAGGGTCAGCTGTGGCAGTTGGTTATATGGGACGAGTGGTGGAGAGCATTGGCAGTGCTGAGAAATGGACTTTCTGAAGAGAGGAAGTCTAAAAACGTCCATCTCTCTGTGGGAGGATACTCACAGCTGTTCCCTGCCTCCAGCCCCTTAGCCGCCCCTTTTCTTCCCCCACCACTCTGCCCAGGCCAGAGTCATTCCTCACTTGTCTAGTTTAATAGGCTTCTCCCTCCAGATGTAAGCAACCCCTTCCCTGAGTGCCCAGGTTTATAATGGGAAGGTTGCCATGACAACAACATAGCAGAAATAGGCAATAGAATTTAAACCCAGCCATGCTAGAAAAAGCTATGGTTTCAAGTGTCTATAAATTAGTGGCAATCAGGGAGAAACCTCACCTCATGCTCAGGTCAGTCTTGGAAGATAAACAAGTGTTCTCATGACAGAATACAAAGGATCCAAAGCCAGCCTGGCACTCAGTATCTGGTAGACCTTGGTCAGGAATTGGGTTATTCCTCCTCAAGAATAAAAGTTGCTTGGTCATATTGCTCACTTAAAAGCTGTTTTTGTTTTTTGTTTTTTCCAAGACAGGGTCTCACTCTGTCACCCAGGCTGGAGTGCAATGGTGCAATCATAACTCACTGTTGCCTCCAAATCCTAGGCTCAAGCAATCCCCCTGCCTCAGTCTCCTGAGTAGCTGGGCCTACAAGTGCACATCACCACGTCCATATTCTTTTGGTTATTCAAAAATGTACAGTAAATTATTGTTGATTGTAAGCATCCTGTTGTGTTATCAAATACTAGATCTTACTAATTCCATCTAACTATATTTTTGTCCCCATTAACCATCCTCACTCCCTGCCCCCACTCCACTACCCTTCATACCTCTCTCTGGTAACCATCATTCTACTTTCTATCTCCATGAATTTAATTGTTTTAATTTTTAGCTCTCACGAATTGGGGAGAACATGTGGAGTTTGACTTTCTGTGTTTGGCTTATTTAACTTAACGTAATGTCCTCCAGTTCCATCAGTATTGTTGCAAATGACAGGATCTCATTTTTTCTATGGCTTTTTATTCTTTTTTTATAGTACTCCATTGTCATTATGTACCACATTTTCTTTATCTATTCTTCTGTTGATGGACACTTAGGCTTCTTCCAAATTTTGGCTGTTGTGGAGAGTTCTGCAATAAACATGGGTGTACATATATCTCTTCAATATACTAATTTATTTTGGATATATACCTAGCAGTGGGATTGCTGGATCTTATGGTAGCTCTATTTTTAATTTTTAGGGGAACCGCCAAACTGTTCTCCTTAGTGGCTGTAGTAATTTACATTCCCACCAACAGTGTATGAAGGTTCCCTTTTCTCTACACCCTTGACAGCATTTGCTATTGTCTATTTTTGGATAAAAGCCATTTTAACTGGGGTAAGATGATATCTCATTGTAGTTTTGATTTGCATTTCTCTGCTGATCAATGATGTTGAGCAACTTTGCATATGCCTGTTTGCCATTTGTATGTCTTCTTTTGAGAAATGTCTATTCAGATGTTTGGCCCATTTTTAATGGGATTATTTTTCCTGTTGAATTGTTTGAGCTCCTTATACGTTTTTGTAAAATGGATAGTTTGCAAATATGCTCTCCCATTCTGTGGGTTGTCTCTTCACTTTGCTGATTGTTTCCTTTGCTATGCAGAAACTTTTTAACTTTATGTAATCTCATTTGTCCATGTTTGCTTTGGTGACCTGTGCTTTTGAGTTATTACTCAACAAATCTTTGCCTAGACCAATGTCCTGGAGAGTTTCCCCAAAGTTTTCTTGTAGTAGTTTCATAGTTTGAGATCATGGCTTTAAGTCTTTAATTTATTTTGATTTGATTTTTGTATATGGTGGGAGATAGGGGTTTAGTTTCATTTTTCTGCATATAGATACCGAGTTTTTCCAGCACCATTTATTGAAGAGACTGTTGTTTCCCCAATGTATGTTCTTGGTATTTTTGTCAAAAGTGCATTCACTGTAGATGTATGGATTTATTTCTGAATTCTTTATTCTGTTCCATTCTGAATTCTTTAGTCTGTTCCAGACTGTTCCAAAACAGTCTATGTGTTTGTTTTTATGCCAGGACCTTGCTGTTTGGGTTACAATAACTCTGTGGTATAATTTGAAGTCAGGTAATGTGATTTTTCCTGTTCTGTTATTTTTGCTCAGGATGGCTTTAGTTATTCTGGTTTTTTTGTGGTTCCGTATGAATTTTAGGATTATTCTTTCTATTTCTGTGAAGAATGTCATTGGTATTTTAATAGAGATTGTATTTTCTGAGGGCTATTTGTATCCCAGAAATGATGACAATAACAATCCAAGAAAAATTTTAAAAGGAAAGAAAGAAAATATATTCATAAGGCTACTCACTGAAACATCATTTGCAGTAGCAAAATACTGGAAACAACTCAAGTATCTATCAATCTAGATGGGACTGCTACTGTATGTGAAAACACATCACCATACCCAAGGTCACCCAGATTTTCTCCTTTGTTGTCTTCTAGGAGTTTCGTAGTTTCGTATTTTACATTTAGGTTTATATTACATTTTGAGTTAATGTTTGTGAGGGCTGTTAAGTCTGTGTCTAGATTTGTTTATTTTGCATAAGACTGTTCCGTTGTGACAGCACCATTTATCAAAAAGATGATTTTTGCTCTTTTGCATTACCTTTGCTTGTCAAAGACCAGTTGACTATATGGATCTATTTTTGGGCCCTCTATTTTGTTTCATTGATCTATTTATCTACTCTTTTGCCAATACCAAACTATCTTGATTACTGTAGCTTTATGGTAATTGTTGAAGTTGGATGCTGTCAATCCTCCAACTTTGTTCTTCTCCATCAATATTGAGTTGGCTATTCTGGGTCTCTTGTCGCTCCATACAGACCTTAAAATCATTTTGCAAGTATCCACAAAATAACTTACAAAGCTTTGACTGGGATTGTGTTCAATCTATAGCTCAAGTTGGAAAGAACTGACAATTTGATAGTACTGAGTCTTCTAATTTGTGAACATGAAATGTCTCTCCATTTATTTAGTTCATATTTAATATATTTCATCAGGGTTTCATAGTTTTCCTCACATGGATATTATACATATTTTATTAGATTTATACCTAAGTATTTCATTTTGAGAGGTGCTAATGAAATGGTAATGCATTTGTAATTTCAAGTTTCACTCGTTCATTGCTGGTATATAGAAAAGTAATTGACTTTTGTATTTTAACTTTGTATCCTGCAACCTGGCTATAATCACTCTTAGTTTCAAAGCTTCTTTGTCAATTCTTTCAGAGTTTCTACATAGAAAATCATGTCATCTGCAAACACAGTTTTATTTCTTCTATCTCAATGTATATAACTTTTATTTACTTTTCTTGTCTTATTGCATTAGCTAGGACTTCCAGTCAGATTTTGAAAAGAGTAATGAGAGGGGACATTCTTCCCTTGTTCCTGTTCTTACTGGAAAAACTTCGAGTTTCTTGTCATTAAATATGATGTCAGCTGTAGGTATTTTGTAGATATTATTTGTCTACAAAGGGGGAGTTCCCCTCTATTCCTAGTTTGCTGAGAGTTTCTATCATGAGTTTGCGTTGGATCTCTTCAAATGCTTTTTCTGCATCTATTAATATCATCATGTGACTTCTGTTCTTTAGCCTATTGATGCAATGGATTACATTAATTGATTTTTGATTGTTGAATCAACCTTGCATAACTGAGATAAATTCCACTTGGTCGTGGTGTAAAATTACTTTTCTACCTTGTTGGATTTGATTTGCTAACATTGTTTTGAGGACTTTTGTCTCTACGTTAATGGGAGATATTGGTCTGTGTAATGTAATGTCTTTTCTTGTAATGTCTTTGACTGGTTTTAACATAGGCTAATGCTGATCTCATAGAATGAGTTAGGAATTATTTTCTTTGTTTCTTCTGGAAGAGATTGTGGAATATGGGTATAAATTTTTTCCTTCTGTGTTTGGTTGAACTCACCAATGAACCCATTTGAACCTAGTGCTTTCTGTTTTGTAAGATTAGTTATCATTGATTTAATTTCTTTAACAGGTACAGGCCTATTTAAATTGTTTGTTTCTTCTTATATGAGTTTTGACAATTTTGTCTTTCAAGGAATTGGTCCATTTCATCTAGGTTGTCAAATTTGTGGGCATAGAATTGCTCATAGTATTCTTTTATTACTCTTTTAATGTTCATGGGATCTGTAGTGATGCTCCATCATTCATTTCTGATCCTAGTAATTTGTATTTTCTCTTTTTTTTTAGTTAGCCTGGGTGGAGGCTTATCAATTTTATCAGTTTCTTCAAAGAATCATCTCCTGGTTTTGTTGACTTTCCCTATTGATTTCCTATTTTCCAATTCATTGATTTCTGCTCTAATTTTTATTATGTCTTTTCTTCTGCTTAGTTTGAATTCAATTTGCTCTTTTTGTAGTTTCTATGCTCTGCCTATTTGTAATAAATATTTATTATTTATAGTAAAACAAAATTTTACTTTAAAGTAAAAAGATTAGTGGTTGCCATTAGAGGTTGGAGAGAGGAGAGGGATGAAGAGATGGAAGACTTATTTTAATGTTGCCTTGCAAGGCAGGTCTACTGCCAACAAATTCTCTCAATTTTTATTTGTTTGAGGAATTATTTCTCCCTTCACTTTTCAAGGATAATTTCAGAGTACAGAATTCTAAATTGATAGTTTTTTTTTCTCTCAACACTTTAAATATTTCACTCTACTCTCTTCTTCTTTTTTCTCCACTCTCTTCTTGCTTGCTTTTATCGTGGGAGAGATTGATACAATTCTTATCTTTTTTCCTTCAGAGGTAAGACTTTCTTTTTCCTTTCTTTTTTCAAGATTTTTTTCTATATCTTTGATTTTATGAAATTTGAATATAATATGCCTATGTGTAGTTTTTAATGGGATTTATCCTACTTGGTAGTCTCTGAATTTCCTGGGTCTGTGGTGTGGTGCATGACATTAATTTAGAGACATTCTCAGTCATTAAAGATTTGAATATTTTCTTTCTGTTTCTGTCTTTCTTCCCTGCATGGTAGTATTCCCATTGTGGGCATGCTACACCTTTTGTGGTTGTGACACAACTCTAGAATATTCTATTCTCTTCTTTTCAGTATTTTTTTCTCTTTACTTTTCAGTTTTAGAAATTTCAATTGTCATAGCCTCAAGCTCAGAGACTCTTTCCCTCAGTCAAACCCAGTGTACTAATGAGCCCATTGTCCAATTAGTTTTGCTGTGATAATAACATGGCATGTTTTAAAAAGAAGTCCTTTTATAGATTCAAACAGAAGTATTACAAATTTAATTCTACTATAGCTATGATTTGTCTCATACCTATCCAGTACAGTGTGCATGGGACAGGGGAGGGAAAGGATAGGTGGAGGTTGAGATGACCAAGTTTGGCTGTTAGTTAATACATGTTGAAGCTGGGTGATATGTACATGGAGGTTTACTATACTAGGCTCTCCAATTTTGTATATGTTTGAAATTTCTCATAATAAAACAGATAAAGATAGATTAACAGAGAGCAGAAGAACAATCTAACACAGAGAATAGATAATGGTCATTTCAGATCTTGGGGAATCAGGAAGAATGCTTTCCCGGGCCCCTCACATCATACGTAGGTGACCAAATGGTTTGCCTTTGCCAAGCTTCCTGGCTCAGAAACGATTCCTTCTACAGCTCTGTTATGCTTCTGCTTCTCTAAAAGTTGGTGTCTGTGACTGCCTGCACAGCCCTGGGCAAATCCCACGTGCACTGTTAATCAAGTTTGCTAAGCTGCCACGAAGTCTAGGGGTCACTGATCCCCCTGGACTCTGCTCGGTGCTATTGATTCCTGCCTGCTGCCCCGTGGTCTTGAGACCTCTCTGTGTGCCCCATGGCCTGTGTTTCCTGTCCCTCCAGGAGCGTGCTTGTCGGCTCCACGGTTTCCCTTGCTGCAGGGAGTAGTATGTGATGCCTAATGAAATTTACTGGGCAACAATAAGGTTCAAGGTTGGCGCCTCCTGCAGAGGAGTTAAGTCTTATCTGCTTTCAGCACCACTCTCCCTGTGGTACTTGGCCAGACTTGCTGCAGGTTTTCAGAGCAATTGGTTTTCAAGCTGTCACTGCTAACCCCGGCTGTAGCCTTAGAGGTGACCTTTCTCCGGGCTGGATTATTTATGTCTATCCTGCAGCCTCACTAGGGAAGTGTGTTTTGGCCCCCAAACAAAGATTACTGTCTCCTATATGACCTCAAAATATTTCCCTGCACATGGCTCTCCAGTGGGATACTTTGCTGAAGTTTGCTGACTTTTTATTTTAGTTGCTTAAGATTGTTTCCTTTTTGAGGTACCAGAGGCATCTCTTTGGGGATCTAATGTGTCCATTTCAAATAGGTTAAAAAGTTTGTGCTACAGACAGTGGGTGCAATTTTCAGTTTTAGGATTTGGTACTAGTGTGGCCTGGTGGTTAAGCTCATGGCCATTGTCAGGCTGACTTGGGTTTAGATATCAGCTCCTTCACAGCTATGTGATTTTTAATCTAATTTGTTTAATTTTTAATTGACAAGTATTAGTTGTATATAGGCATATCTTGGAGATATTTCGGGGTTGGTTCCAGATCACCACAATAAAAAGAACATCATAATAAAGCACATTGCACACGTTTTTGGCTTCCCAATGCATTGTAAAAGTTATATTTACACTATAGTCTATTAAGTGTACAATAGCATCATGTCTTATAAAGCAATGTGCATGCCTTCATTTAAAAATACTTTGTTGTCAAAAAATGCTGAAACAGAGACACAAAATAAGCACATGTTTTAAAAAAAATGGTGCTGGTGGATTTGCTTGTTGCAGGGTTACCACAAGCCTTCAATTTGTAAAAAACACAGTATCTTGTGAAGTGCAATAAAGTGAGGTATGCCTGTATATTTACAGTGCACACTGTGATGTTTTGTTATATGTATTTATTCACGTATTTAAACGTTATGGAATAACGAAATCAAACTAATTAACATATCTATCACCTCATATACTTATCTGTTTTTTATGATGAGAGCATTTAAAATCTACTCTATTAGCATTTTGAAATATACAACACATTATGATTAACTACAGTCACCATGCCGTGCAGTAGACCCCCAAAAATGTATTCCTCTGATCTAATGGAAACATTGTCCCTTTTGACCAACATTTTCCTATTTCACCCCACCCCACCAGACTCTGGTAACCAATAGCTGTGTGATTATGAAAAATCAGCTCACCCCTGAGCCTCAGTTTCCTCACCTCTACTGTAGTACTTATCTTGTGGGGAGCTGCAAAGAGTAGGAGAGATACTATGTGCATGCTTGTCACGTTGTGACTCTTCATTAAACGGTAATTACTCATATATTATTGAAAAGATTAACCACAATGTATAGTCATAATTTTGATAGTGACAGCTTTCAAAACTTATAAATTGCACTCCATCATACATCTACTATAACACTTAATACCTTGTGCTGTAATTATTTTAAATTTTTATTATTTTAAAGAGACAGTCTCTTGCTCTGTTGCCTAGGCTGGAATGCAGTGATGTGATCACAGTCACTGTAGCCTCGAACTCCTGGGCTTCAGCAGTCCTGCTCCAGCCTCCTAAGTAGCTGGGAGTATCGGCACAAACCACCACACCCAGCTAATTTGTTTTT
>NW_012117488.1:13821496-13834925 GCF_000951035.1 Colobus angolensis palliatus | reverse complement strand
CTTGATCTCAGCTCACTGCAACCTCTGCCTCCCAGGTTCAAGTGATTCTCCTGCCTCAGCCTCCCAAGTAACTGGGATTACAGGCGTGTGCCACCAAGTCTGGCTAATTTTTGTATTTTCAGTAGAGATGGGGTTTTACCATATTGACATGGCTGGTCTCAAACTCCTGATCCACCCACCTCAGCCTCCCAAAGTGCTGGAATTACAGACGTGAGCCACCGCACCTGGCCCCAGTAATTATTTTTATGGAATTATTTCCTCACCTAGGCTAAATGGCAGAAATTCTCTCTCATTTTTGTCTTCTTACTAGTATCTAGCACATTCATTAGCACCTAATAGGTAATCAATATTTGTTGATTGTAGGAACGGTTGTGACTGTTATCAGCAACCAGTGATACCGACTTTAAAATCATAAAACACACCCAATACGCATGTGCATTCTCATGCACCTTCATATCTGTGATCAAATTATTGACAATCCCCAGACACTGCATTCCTTATTTACTTCTTTCAGAAGTGGCTATGGAAGCCAACTTAAGGAGATTCCTGGGTCTTTGCTTCTCCTTCCTTACCCTGGAAAGAGTAGAGCATGAAATAAGGCCACTTAATGCTGGTCAGGGGGAAAATCTGCTGTTTTGCAGCTGCATGTGGGTGAAGCTGTTGACCTGTGGTTTGAAGGATATTCATTTTCTGTTTTTTCTTGTAGTGTGCAGTCTTCCAAATCTTTATATTGGCTAGAATTTTGCTGGATTTTTCTCAGATACATCTGAGTTTTGAGTTTTGTGCTTCTGGAGCATTGGAAATGGAGCACATCCTGTTTCATGAAGGCCAGTTATGGTGTAATGCAGGCAAGTGGAGATACAGATACTGAATCAGGTTCAGATAACTGAAATGAGTGACAGATTAAAGATAATCTTGATTAAGCTTTCTCTACAAAAGTGTAACTCTTTGTTAAAATATTATAACCATCAGCTCACCCTTAATGAAGTACAGTTACACAGTTATTCACGTACGATGAAGACACCAGGTGAAGCAGGATTTAAAAAAATACATCTATTCTTTCTTGTCAAATCTGCAATTTTCTAAAGGCCTACTTACTTTGTTTCCCCCGGAATTTATTTTCTGCACCATAATTCTCTCCTTCTGGCCAGAAGTAATTTGTAATCCTGATTCTGTGACTTGACCCTGGGCAGCCTTCACTGAGAAGCCTTGGACTTTGACATTCTTTGAGGTGGATCTAGGTTTGGGTTAAATCGTTCTGTCTATATACCATAAAAATGACAACAATGGCAATGATAATAAAACACCAAAATACCTCCGGAACTTCTTGTTTCAGGTACATAAGAAAAGTGTGGAAACTTATTGCCTCAACCTATTCTTTTCTCCCTAAAATCATAACACCTTTAAATGCTTTACATTATCTTTCTGGGGGAAATTCAAGGTGCAATTTTTCCCATTGTGCATTTTCATTTTTCAATACACGCACGTACATATGCATATATGCAGATATACACATATCACCACCACACAATAACAACAGAAATTCAATCTTTTCTTTGCATTTTTAAAGCTTTTAGTGTCCATACGACTTTTCAAGGCAGGAAGCATCTCTGCAAGGGAGAGAGATGACTCTGGGACCAACTTCTGCTGCTGCCAATCAGCGCCTTATCAGATACCGGCAGATTTTCTGAAATCCACAAAGTCAGCTTCTGTAGACTCCTAGTTCTTCTCTTTCAGTGACACCTTGTTAGTTTAAGTCACTTCCACGTTTTCTACAGAAACATTCCCAATGTATGTGAAATGTACAATTTTAAAAGCAAGCAGAAAAAGAAAAGTTCCATATCGCTGTCTCTAAAGAGGGTGAGGGAATAGAAGAACATGAGCTTATAATCATATGATTTAGACACAATCCTTGACAAGCCCAAGTGACTACTTCAAGGCACTGGAGGAGAAAGTCCAGGGGCAACATGCTGATTAAACATGCTGCACTGAAGTCAGAGTTCTGCATAAATACTATTATGTGTCACTGTTGATTTTCTCCTTTAGCACAACTGAAAATAAATTGCTCTCATTGTGTCCATCATCTCACCTTGAATGGAATTTCCTTAGTGTACAGAATATCGGAAGTGGGGCTGCCTTGCCCCTACAAAATGGCGAAGTAGATAAAGTTTATTTTTTGCTGCCACCCTACCTTCCCTTTGCTCGCGTCCCGATTTCCTGGAGTTGTTCCTCAGGCTCTATCCTGTGTCCAATTCCCCAGGGCCTCCTTGCTGTCAGTTAATAATAGCTTTCAATGCTGTTATTCTTCTCAGAGTTTTTGCATTTTAATAGGACCCCTAGGGATTAAAATGCCTCCAGAACCAAAAGAGTGAATCTCTAATGGTGGAATTTTAGGTACCAGTGACAGGCATTGTGGGAGATTTCATGGGGAGGGTTCTCTCAGAAGACAAACACCCCCACAGCTTTTGACTTGACTGACTTGGTGTGGTTGACCCTACAAAGGAGTGTAGGAATGTGAATTAATCAGCCATGAAATACTGAACGTTATTGCAAAGAAAACCTTCAACTTTGCTAATTATACTTTCATGTTTTAATCAACTTTTCAATAAATGAATATGTGGTAATACTGGAGTGTTTCCTGGCTGGGAAAATTATGCGGTATCTTCGGGAAAGTTCTTTGGAGTGACAGTGGAGTAGGGGATGGAGTGGAGTTGTTGGGATGGAAATGCTGTTATCTGTGTTCCAGGTCTCAGCCCATTACTGAAGGAAGCAATCACATTGACACAGAAGGTACAGGCGTGAAATAATAATAAACCCCATACTGAACTGTTGTTTCCATATACATTTTGCACATGGACAAAAAAACAACAACAACAAAAAAAGAAGCTAAGATATTCTTCTCACCATTGTTCAGCACAAGAGGATGTCAGATTCCTGCACTTTATCTGGACTTCTCTATCATTCTCTCTCTTTCTCTCCTGCTAAGTAAACAGTGGAGCTTCATCCATTATTCAGCTATCAGAGACTGTCAGGATTTTCTGGTTGTGGAACTTGGGAATTCTTACATTTCTTTAAAACTGTGGAAAAATGTATTTGCAAAACTGCTGGAAAGAGAAATTAAGAGAGATATCAACCCCTACAATATAATTAATCCTTGTGAGCTTCTCCCCCAGAGGGCTAACTTGAGTTTTTCTTTAGTAATGGGAATTTAGTTTTGTTTCTTTTTTTTTATTTTTGGTTGTCATTATTCACACTTAACTACCTGTGGCAAGTACTGTGGAGGAGAGAGACTGTTGTAAACAGATTTGAGGGAGCACAGGAAGGAAGGGCTTTGAAACCATGCCCCGTGAGAAAATGCATAGAGCTGCTGCGTACCACTCTACCTCAAAGCTGGTAAACACACAGCCCTTCCCACAAGCCAAATGTTTCGAATTCTATTTTTATAGCTCTTGGAAGGCTTTCTGCAATCTTTTCCATGTTGAATGCTGCAGTTAAAAGATATCTTTAGGAGAGATTTTTCAGATCAAAAGTTGCAGGTATAAGAATATTGAAAAGAATGTAAAATCTTGTGCATGCAAATATCTATTTTATTGCTTTCATCTTTTGAATCAAGGAGGCACAGTAAATGACCCCTTCAGGCAGGGGAGTCATTGCACCGTCATATTTCCTGCAAGATTTCTTTTGGGTAAATTGCAAAGCATTATTGGAATATAATAGTGCAAGGCACTATTGGAGTATTTACTATTTTGTAAACTGCCAAGCACTATTGGAGTGTGTCTTCATTAGAATGGTGGAAAAGTTATTCTTGTGAAGTTAATCATAATCTGCATCAATCTGAGGTTGTAATACATTATTAAATGCAGTAGAGAGTGCTCAGAATAGAAATGGTGGATTCTTGTGAGCCTGCATTGGTGAACAAAGAAAAGGAAGCACACTCCTTTCCTGTTTTTTTTTTTTTCATTATTCTTTGATAAAGTGATTACTGTTAGAGTAGTGGATTGCTGTAAACTTGATGTAATCATGATTTAATAAATAATTGGAAAAATTCTCTCATGGCAGAATGTGAGTGTTCAGGTGGAAATTATGACAATAATGACAGCTGACACCCAGGAAACACTTGTTATATGTAGGGAGAAATGTCAAAAGAAGGGATCTAGTTAGAAAGATCCATAACTTGTGAACAACCATATATCAAAAGTCACCAATATTATCCCAAAGAGCAGAGGTTCTCAGGGGAATGTTATAGAGTTTCATATCTTTCGAAATATTTACTAATGGCTGCATGAAGACAAAAAAGACATTTGTGGAAATCTAGGTGGAATAGCCAACAAGATTGATGAAACTACCAATTTAACATAGAATCCAATGAAAACAAATATCTGAGCACTCACAATTTAGATCCTTGGGAGTGGTTACATAATATATTGGGGATTCTACAATTTTAACTGGGAGATCCATGCATAAACAACTAAAATAAGATGCAATTAACAAGATGTGCATTTAAGCCTGCATTCGAATCCCTGCTCTAACACTAATTTGTACAATCTCGAGCTAGTTACACTTAGTCTCTAGAATTCTCAATGTTCTTATTTAGAAAATGGGATAATATTAGTACTTATAATAGAATTTAATAGGATGGGCCATGTCAGATACTTAGCATAGTAGCACCCAACACCTTTTAGCTATTATTATTATTACTGTCATCATAGTTGTTACTAAGAATAATAAATATGGATAATAAGTACCACTAGCATGGTGGCTCATGTCTGCAGTTCAGCACTTTGGGAGTCCAAGTCAGAAGGATTGCTTGAGGCCAGGAGTTTGATATCAGCCTGGGCAACAAAGTGAGAATCTGTCTCTCAAATAATAATAATAATAATAATATTAATAATAAATACTATAGTAGAGATATCTAGTCCTTGTAGGTAACTGCACATTTTATCAAGATAATGATGAATTTAACATTTAAGCAATCAGTTGTGCAAGAAAGGATTGGGGAAGTTTGGCAAAACAAATGTTCATGTGAAACGGAGTGAAGGCTTTTGTTAAAAATCAACTTCGTTTTCACCAGTGGTGTAAATGAGCTATTGAAAAAGATAATGGCTAAATGGATAAAAGCATATTGCCCAGGTTGGCAAAGTTGAGAGTGTCTTAGTGTTTTAAAATAGTCAGATCCTATGTGAAGGACCAGGCTCAGTTCTGAACAGCCAGCTCTGAGATAGACGGATTAGGGATGACTCGAGAGTCTTGAGGGAGGTGATAAAGGATATGGTTAAGGGCACATAAAGAAGTTTTGGAAGGGACTGGGTAACTGCTTTCAATGGGTTTTCAGGCATTTCACTGATCACACAAATCAATTTTATTTATTTATGTATTTATTTATTTTTTGAGACAGAATCTCACTCTGTCACCCAGACTGGAGTGCAGTGGCTCTGTCATGGCTCACTGTAGCTTTGACCTCCCAGGCTCAAGCAATCCTCCCGCCTCAGTCTCCCAAGTAGCTGGGACCACAGACCTGCAGCACCACAGCAGGCTAGTTGTGTTTCATTTTTGTAGAGGTGGGATCTTGCTGTGTTCATTTTCATAAAGGTGGGGTCTTGCTGTTTTGCCCAGGCTGGTCTTGAATTCCCGAACTCAAGCAATTCTCCCAGCTTGGCATCCCAAAGTGCTGGAAGACACATTGATTTTAATTTATAGAGGTCACTGAGCAGCTTATGTCATGGAAAGATTTTCATTGCTTCTACTTCCCAAGAGGAGGGGCATGGCAGGCCACACAGGACCACATTGGGGGAAGGCCAGTGTTGGACAGGAGATGGAGAAGAGTGAGGAGAGAGCATGGGCCAATCTTCATTGTGTTTTCTGTGGAACAGTCATGGCAGGGCAGGGGAGAAAGCTTAACATAGGCTAGTTTGAATGACGCCAGTGGGTTTGGGGGCAGAGGGGCTGTCCCTAGTTGTTTGGTACCTGGCCCTGCATTGATTTCGGACAGGGAAAGTATTGGCCTGGTATGTGTTAGATACAAGAGGTGGTTGGAGTATAGCCTTTGGATTGGCTGGTTTGTGTATGAAAGGCACTCACACAGGCCAGTCATTTATCGCCTGAGGAATTAGCTAACCCAGAGGAGGGGGTCAGTCTGTCTTACCCAACTAGTTCCCCCAAGAGGTCAAAACATCATAAAATATAAAAACAAAAAACTATGATTAATACATCAGGGTACAAGCTGTAGCTCCAAGGGAAGAACCAGGAACTAACTATAGGGAGAAGTTCTCTCAAGAGGCAGATTTTAGGGAAAAAGAAAAATAAATCTTTCTGTGAAACAGGACCATTGGAAAGTAGAAAGAATGTCTTTGTGATACCAAGAATGCCTGAACTCAGATATATTCTAGGATGGCATAGTCAGGTTGCTCATGTTATAGGTGGGATTCTTTCAAGGACTGGGAGATTGGAATAAGCTCCAACTCATAGATTCTATTATTTAATGACTGATGGTATGCCTAGAAGGAAATAGGATGTCCATTGCTTCTCTTCATGTACTACATGTACTACTCCTTAATTTCTCAGGAGCAGGACCAACTTAGAAAGATTAAAATTCAGCACTGGGAATAAGTGACATTTTTATATATAGTTGTAATAACTGGGGCTCTGATGGGAAGGACTGGAAATCAGCCACTGGAAAAAAGAACCCCTATTTTAGTGCCAGTTAAGTGGGAGCCAAGTGGCCAGACGCCTATATTAAAAACAATGGGCTGACCTTGAGTTCTCCTGAGAAACCACAAACTATAAGGTTTGTATTGGCAAAGTCTTTCTATGAAGTCATTCTTCCACTAGAAATATATTGAGCTCTGGCTTGGCCCTGTCCACTGGGGACTTTACTGTGTGTTAGGACCATTTTTTTGAACCAGTTTTTTTTTTTCTTTTTTTTTTTTTTTAAATGGCTATCATTTTAAGTCTATGCTTCCATTAAGTATTAAAAGATGCTAACGGATGGTAAGATTCTCAGTTTCCTCTTCCTAAACATGAAGGGATTGTACTAGAATGATCTAAAGGTTTTCTGATTCTAAAATGCTTTGATTTTGTGACAATATTCTCCTTTGACCCTCAAAACTCTATTCCTTGAATTGACTCTACTTGCAAGAACTATACACTGTTGTTGACAGTATACTGTGTGCCTATCTAGTGTTATTCTAGGCATTTCCATTTGTTATCAGATAGGTAGGTTGCTCTTATTTTAGCCAAAGAAGCAGAGACTCAGATTAGTGACTTGTCCAAGATCAAGGAGCTAACAAAGGGGAAAATTAGGGAAGATTAAGTCTCTCTCTGTCTACCTCTTCCTGTCCTATTGCAGAGTTCCATATTACAGTGATGAGCATCAGAAGCTGTCAGAAAATGGCTCTGGGAATGCCATTCTTTGTTTGACAGTTAAGTCACTGCCTCTGGCTTGGAAGTATTCATCACTGTATCTGAGATCTAAGAATTGATGGTGGTTAACTAGGGTCCCACTTGCCCCTCTCTCCAGATAAGAGTTTGTTTTTTCTGGTAAAGGTGTGGAGGGGAGATAAACAAAAAAGAGAAAAGATATATTTAAAAATCATGGAAATATTTTGATATTTATTTTTGTCCCAAGTTTAATATCAGTTTTTGTTTGCTCCAATTCTACCTAAGGCAAGAACAAAATTCCCTTTTACTTCTAAAATTCTGTTTATTTTTTCTTCGATATTTCTTTTACATTTTTTTCTTTTCTTTTCTTTTTTTTTTTTTTTGAGGCAGAGTCTCACACTGTTGCCCAGGCTAGACTGCAGTGGCACGATCTTAGCTCTCTGCAACTCTGCCACCCAGGTTCATGCCATTCTCCTGCCTCAGCCTCCCAACTAGCTGGGACTACAGGTACCTGCCACCACACCCAGCTAATTTTTTGTATTTTTAGTGGAGATGGGGTTTCACCGTGTTAGCCAGGATAGTCTCGATCGCCTGACCTCGTGATCCACCCTTCTCGGCCTCCCAAAGTGCTGGGATTACAGGCATAAGTCACTGCACCCGGCCCTCTTTTAAAAATTTTAAAATAATGTTCATGGGTACATAGTAGGTGTATATATTTGTGGGGTGCATGACATATTCTGATATAGGTATACAATGTGTAATAATCACATCAGGGTAAATGGGGTATGTGTCACCTCAATCATTGATTATTTCTTTGTGTTACAAATATTTCAATTATGCTTTTCTGTTTCAATATGCAAAGACAGATACCTGCCTTGCTTTTAAAATCCATCTGAGCTCAAGATGCCATTCAAATTGGGCATTTTAAGGTAGTGAAGGTTGTTTGAGAATCCTGGACATTCAGTACTCACTTGGGGCACTTGAACTCTTATCCAATCCTAGAAAACAGGCTATTTCTGTCTGGATGGCCTCTAAATTCTCATGGGAAATATATCATATTAGTTTTCTTTCTCAGATATGGGTTGCTGATCTCCATTTATTTTTGTCAATCATGTGGTCACCATAACTGAAATTGTCATTTAATGTGTTATTGCTATGACAAACCTCAACTCAATTTATTTTAAAATAAACACACCAACTATGTCAGGTATGGTGCTTTGTAATGCACAAAAAATCGGGAGTGGGAGGTTCGTTTATAAATTCATGATGTTTAGGCTCAAGCATCTGTCAGGACTTTGAATTGTCTGGAAAATAGATACTAACCAACTAGGCTAAACAGTTTCCGTGGCCATCTGTTCAGAATTAAAACATGGAGGAGGAAATTAGATTAATCATTCTACAGTTTGGGGAATTCAGTATGACGATCTGTGTTTACTGTGAATGCCTCTATTTGTAAGCATTTGAATGAAAGTTTTTCTACAACTGGCTTCCACTATATATTTGTGAAAATGAACTTTAAGGTGTGTGTGTGTGCGTGTATATTTGTGCCATGTGGTATGTGGACATAAGTGACACAATTTTGGGGATGTGGTGGTGGCGGGTGAGACAGCCAAGTGGCTAGGCATATCATAGGCTTTAATGTTAGATAACTTTTGGGTAAGAATACTTTACTTTTCTCAAGTGTAAAAGGGAGTAATAAAATTATTTATTTCATAAGGCCTTGTAAGGATTATGTAAGACAATTATTGCATGTAAAGTACTTTGTGTAATGCCTGGCACATAGTAAACACGCACTAAATATTAGTCATTATTCTGTATCAACATTTATCATCATCATCATCATCACCGTTATCACCTTTGTCCTCTTATTTCAAAATACAAAATGAATTTTACACCCTTCAAAAATAGCTTTCTTTAGATTTATTTTCTAATAGGTATTTACTGCATTAGTAACAAATTAAACGGGGTGTGTGTGTGTGTGTGAGTGTGACTATGAGCATAAGTACTGGTGTGTGAAAGTGTTGACGAGTGTTTGTTTTGGTAAATCCAATCTTTAAAAACTCTGATCCACTTAAATTAATTGCTTCATTTGCAGAACTACTGCCTGGTATTAACAGAGAATGACTCCTTTCCCCATTTTAAATATACAGATACACTGTTGAATATGTTGTTACACTGAATGTTAAAATAATGACTAATACACAAGGGGCCAATTTAGCAGGAACTCTTAATCATGACTTCCTGCAACTGGGCCGCTGATGGAAGTATACAATTACAGGTCAGAAATTGTAGATAACAGAACACTGGAAAATTGAGTGTAGGCCAATGCCAATAGAAATCAGCCCCCAAGCTCCTTTCAATATAGATTTAAAGAAATTGAAGCTATCTTGGGTATAATCTTGCTTCATCTTTGTCTCTCCTCTTCCACTTTTTTTGGACTCCCACTTCAATCTCACCATCCCCAACCAGCAGTTCATAATGACCAGAACTCAACTTCTCTCCCTCCCTCTTTCCTTTCCTCCCTCTCTTCTTCCCTCCTTTCTTTCCTTCTTTCCTTCCTTTTCCCCTCTCTCCTCCTTCCCTCCCTTCTTCTCCCTCTTTCTCTTTCCTCTATTGCCCTTTATGCCCCAATACATCAACTGGGCATACACTATGTGTCAAGCCTTGTGCTAGATTAAGTAGTGAATAGTGCAGACATTTTATTTGCTTTCATGAAATTTACAGAGCAGACATTAAAAAAATACACACATAATTAATGTTAATGTTTATGACAATGAAAGAGAAGTTCACAGTGTATGAGAGTTTGTAACAGGGGTCTAACTTGTGTTATGGTGGATGGGCAAGAAAAATCGTTATGGCAGGATTACATTTGAGCTTGATGGTGTAGGAGGAGTTCACTAAGTGAAACAGGCAGACAAGTGTTTTTATTAGAAGGAATAGCTCAACTTATGTGAAGGCCCTGAGAGAAGAAAGATCATGGACAGTGGGGAACTGAGTCTGGAAAGAAAACAGCTGGAAGAAGAGCAGCTTGAGGCTTTTGTCTTTCTTCTAAGAGAAGTGAACAGCAATGGAACGATCTTCAAAGTGATTGTGTTGAAATATTGTATTTCAAACATAATGAAAATTATACGATGTAATAAACAAAGGTATGTATGCACAGTAAATACCTTCTTCAGGTTGGTGATTTATCTTGTTTATCATGTTTTTTGACATACAATAAGCTTTAGCTTTTAATTTAGTGAAAGAATGTTGTGTTTCCATTTATGGTTTGTGTTTTTCATTGTCTAGTTTAAAAAATCATTACCCAAGATGTTATCCTAAGATACTTCTCGTATTATTTTCTAAATTTTTAAGAGTCCGATACTTCACTTTTAGGTCTTGAATCCAACTGAATTTATTTTTGGGTATGGATGTAATTTTACTCTATTTTCCTTATGAATAATCAATCATTCTAGTACCATTTGAGTTTTTCATCCTTTCTCCTTCCCTTAATTTACATTGTCACTTTTTCTATATGTCTAGTTTTCATATATGTGTGGTTCTCTTTCTGTACTCTCTATTGTCTTCCATGGGTTTGCTTGTAGATTTCATTACTATAGAACATGTAACTTCCTAAAATGTCTTGGTATTTTATATCATAAGTTGTTGTTCTAGCTCTTGACATTTGTTCTCCATATGAGTTTAAGGAGCAGCTTGTCAATGAAAACCTCTTTGGGGCTTCTAATCAGAATAGTTTTACATTTATAGATTAATTTTCAAAGAACTTGTACCTTTACTCTGAGTTTTTCTATCTATAAATGTAGTTGCTCTCTCATTTATTCTGAAATTCTTATATGTCTGTTAATAATTATTTTTTATAAAGTTCTTAGATATTTTTGTTTGTTGGATTAATATCAGCTATTTCTAATTTTGATAGGAATTTTCTGTGGGAATTTAAAAAATTATATTTTATATTACATTTTAAGTGGCTATTACTGGTGTAAAATAAAGTGATGTTGACTTTGTATCTAGCACCTTACTGTACTCTTTTATACATTCGATTCGTAAGTTTTTAAAAATATTTGTTCTTCTTCTAATAGCCAAGTAAGCTCCTATCAGACTGAGCTTTCACCTTTAATAACTATCCACATTGAACAGACAAACAAAAGAAAAGGAAAATTAAATAAAGCAAAAAGAGAAAGCAAAGGCAACACTAGAAGGCACTGGAAGGTGAACCAAAGCAGGAATATTATGAAAGGGAGTTGATACTTGGAAGAAGGCAATGACTTTAGATAAGTGTCTCATTTTTAGACAACTGAGGGGATTCTGCAGCATGTGAGGCAGCTAAAATTCCAAGAGAAAATCTGTGCTATTTCTAGCATGAATAACCAGAGGAAAAATTTAGGCAACAACAGTCTCTGGAAAGTTAAGGAGAAATTCAGATAGCAGAGAGCCAGAAAGGGAATCTCCAAATTGTTTGTATAAACTCTGCCCAAATCTTGGTTAACACTTGAGCCATATATACATATATACATATATATGAGGCAGACTCTGAGAAGCTCAACTAACAATACAAGAAGTGAACTGAGGTTTGAATTGCTATGAAACACAGAGTTTTTACTTTGAGTCTAGTCATATTAATTGCCTTGTAAACTAACCTAAACAATCCATACTCTTTGAAAGACTAATGATAAAACCCAGAGATTCCATAACATAATATTCACAATGTCCAGGATAAAATCCAATATTATTTGACTGCAAAGATTCAGGCATATGTGACCCATTCTCTAGGGAAAGAAAATCAACAGAGACCATTCCTGGCTGTTGAAATTATCAGGCAAACTGTATAAAGGAGCAGCTATAAAAATGCTCAGTGCTGTAAAAGAAAATATGCTCAGAATGGACAAAGGGAGAAAAAATTTCAGCAAAAGAATAAGAATTCAGAAATATGGAAATTGTGGAACTAAAAAAATATATTAAATTAAAAATTCACTAGACAGTCTTAACAATTGAATGGAGATGACAGGGAATTGTAGTTATCTTAATGATTGATCAATAGAAACTATGCAATATGAAGAACAGAGAGAAAAAAGATGAGGAAAAAATGAACAGAGCCCCAGAGAACTGTGGAGAAATAATGATATCCAACATATGTATAACTGGGGTCCCAGAAGTATAGGAGAGAGATAATGGGCAGATAAAATTACTTAAAGACAATGTGCTGGGTGTGTTTGCTCACACCTGTAATTGCAGAACTTTGGGAGGCTGAGATGGGAGGATTGCTTGAGCTCAGGAGTTCAAGACCAGCCTGGGCAACATGGCGAGACCCAATCTCCACCAAAAATACAAAAAATTAGCCAAGCATGGTGGCACATGTCTGTAGTCTCATCTACTCAGGAGGCTGAGGTTGGGAGAATCGCCTGAGCCTAGGAGGTCGAGGCTGCAGTGAGCTGTGATTGCTCTGGGTGACAGAGTGAGAGCCTGTCTCAAAAAAAAAAAAAAAAAAACATAATGCTAGAAAAGTTTCCAAATTTGATAAAAGATACAAATTTACAGTTTCAAGAATTTCAATGAATTGTAGGATAAATTGACATGTCTAACTAAGCACATTACAAACTGATGAAAACCAAAGATGAAGGGAAAGTCTTGAAAACAGACAAAAATGATACATGGCATATAGGAAGCAATTATTCAAATGACTGATGACTTCATCAAACAATAGAGTCCAGAAGTTAGTGAAATAACATATGTAAGATGCTGAAAGAAAACGAAAAAATCTGTCAACCCAGAATTTTATATCCAGATAAAATATTCTTAATAGGAATAATAACTACACAAAAATATTTTCAGATGAAAGAAATGAAGGGAGTTTATTTCCAGCAGAATTAGCAATGCTAAATTTCAAGAAATGTTTCAGTTATAAAAATGCTAAAGGAAGTTTGTCATGCTTAAAGGAAATGATACCAGATCTTTCTGAAGGAGAGAAGAACATAAGAAATAGTTAAAATAATAGATAAACTTTCAAGTCTATATTTTCCTCTTAATTACTTGATAGTATATGTTCTTATTTAAG
>NW_012117488.1:13812751-13821158 GCF_000951035.1 Colobus angolensis palliatus | reverse complement strand
GATCTCCTGACCTCGTGATCCACCCGTCTTGGCCTCCCAAAGTGCTGGGACTACAGGCTTGAGCCACCGCGCCCGGCCAATAGCTCTAGTCTTTTGGATTTCTTCTGTGCACCCATAAATAAAGGCAAATTTTGTCTTTTTCTTTATAATTTTCATACTTACTATTTATTTTTCCTGCCCTGTTGAATTGAGTAGGGCATTCAAGGTAATGTTAAATACAAATTGTGGTAACTGGAAACTAAAAAGTTCTTGACTTGGATAAAAATTTTCTAAATTTCAAACCGAAGTGCAACATTTATGTAAGTATGTGGGGAGGTATTTTACTTTAAGAATTTTCCTATTCCTATCTAGTTTTCAAACATATTTGAATAATGAAAAGATGTTGAATTTCACTTAGTAATTTTATTTTTTTCTGAGATGGGGTCTCTGTCACCCAGGACAGAGTGCAGTGGCATGATCTCGGCTCACTGCAACCTCTGCCTTCCAGGTTCAAGCTATTCACCTGCCTCAGCCTCCTGAGTAGCTGGGATTACAGGCGCGTGCCACCATGCCTAGCTAATTTTTGTATTTTTAGTAGAGGTGGGGTTTCACCATGTTGGCCAGACTGGTTTGGAACTCCTGACCTCAGGTAATCCACCCGCCTTGGCCTCTCAAAGTGCTGGGATGAGCCAGTGCAAAGTGCAAAGTGAGCCACCACACCCGGCCCATCTAGTGTTCTTTCTCCATTTATTGACAGTTTGATTTTTTTTCCCGTCAGTCTCTGACTATGCTGTATTATATTAATAGATTTTTTTCTGATGTTGAAATATTCTTAAAATCCTTATATATTTTACTTGGTCTTGGTCATGATTGTTACATGGTGTATTACTTTTACAAACATCTAAATTTGATTTGCTTTTTAAAAATTAATTTTTAAGGATTTTTGCATGTATGTACACACACAAGATTTATCTATAACTTTCTTCTATGGCATTGATCCTGTCTCTTTTGGGTAGCAAGGTTTTAACTAATACGCCAAAATGAGTACCTTTTTCTTCTCTTCCAACTCAGAAATAGTTCAAGAGAAATTATCTATTCTACCAATGTTTGGTAAAACTTTCCTTTAAAATGCTCTCGGTCTGATGACTCTTGGAGATGAAGATTTGACTACTAATATACTTTTAAAATGAATTATTGATTTATTCAGTTATAAATTTCTTCTATAGTCAATATTGGTAATATGGTTTGGATCTGTGTTCCCACCAATCTCATGCTTAAATGTAATCTCCAGTGTTGGAGGTGGGGCCTGGTGGGAGGTGGGGCCTGGTGGGAGGTGATTGGCTCCTGGGGGAAGAGTTCTCATGAATGATTTAGTCTCAGGTGTTTATAGCAATGTAAGAACAGCAGAATACAATTGGTAATTTTTATTTTCTAAAAAGTTATTTTATCAAGTTTTAAAATTTATTTTCGTAAAATTTTTTGTTGAATTCTCTCAATTGAAAATTTTATGCCTATAATCATGGCTTTCTTTTATTCTCAATATTATTAATATGTGTTTTCTAATTTTTTCTTAACCAGTCTTGCAAGTGATTTGTCATTATCATTTTCAAATAATCAGCTTTGCATTACCTTATGTTAACTTTTTGCTTTGATTTTATTTCTTTCTTATTTTTATTATTTCTCTCCTTCTTATATATATTCTTCCCACCAAGCATCTAAATTAAATGCTTAACCCATCTATATTTCATCTTACATGTTTTATATATTAGTACATTTAACATTATAATTTTATACTTAAATACTTTTGTGGCTTCATCTCATAAAATTTTATATGTAGTTAATTCATTATTATTGTTTAGTTCTAAACAGTGTTAGTTTTTATTGTGAATTTCTGTTTTATTTATGAGTTAATTTTGGGCACTTAATGTCTCTAATCACACATTTTTTGGTGCCGTCTTTATATATTTTTACAAAATTTGATTACATTTTGATAAGAAAATGTGGTTTATATTATACTAAATCTTTGATCTCATTGAGATTTCCTTTGTGACCTAAAATATCACTATTAAAAAATATTTGATATAAAAAGAATGTCTATTTCCAGTTCTTTGAGTGCAGAATTATATACAGCCATTCCTTTCTATCCCCCTTCTATTTCTTCTTACTCATTTTTTCTTAATTCATGTTTTGCCTGGTATTAACATTGCTCTATTAGGTTTGTCATTGTCAAACACATATGTGTTTGCCTGGCATATTATTTCTCTTTTATTTTTAATCCTGTAGGGTCTTTTGTTTTAGATATTCTCGTACAAGTAGCATATAGCAGGAGTTTTTATTTTATTTTATTTTCAAAAATAGGGTCTTACCATTTGCCCAGGTTGGAGTGCAGTGCTGTGATCATAGCTCACAGTATCCTCTACCTATCCTGAGCTCAAGCTATCCTCCTGCCTCATCCTCCCGAACAGCTGGGACACAGGTGTGCACCACCACATCCAATAAATTTTTAATTTTTTATAGAGACAGGAGTCTTGCTATGTCTCCCAGTCTGGTCTTGAACTCCTGGCCTCAAGGGATCCTCCTGCTTTGGCTTCCTAAAGTGCTGAGATTATAGGTGTGAGCCACCACCCCTGACCTATTTTTACAATCATTAGATGATCTCTATCTTTGAATATATGGATAAATCTATTTACATTTAATGTACTTACTGATACATTTTTTACCAACCTACTTTGAATTTTCATTTTCGTTTTCTATTTTTTTTTTTTTTTGAGACAGAGTCTTGTTATGTAGCCCAGGCTGGAGTGCACTGATGCAATCTTGACTCACTGCAACTTCTGCCTCCTGGGTTCAAGTGATTTTCCTGCTTCAGCCTCCTGAGTATCTGGGATTACAGATATGTACCACCATGCCTGGTTAATTTTTGTATTTTTAGTAGAGACAGGGTTTCACCATGTTAGCCAGGCTGGTCTCGAATTCCTGACATCAAGTGATCCCCCTGCCTTGGCCTCCCAAAGTGCTGGGATTACAGGGATAAGCCACCACACCCAGCTTGAATTTTCTTTATACCATCTTTATCTGCCTTTTTGTTTTTACTTTTCTGCTCTCTATTGGATGGACAAAGTTTTCTAGAGTGCCCCCTTTTAATCTGTACTGATTTGGAAGCTACACATCGTATTTCCATTTTTCGGTTATTTTTAACTTTTTAACCAACACCCTTAGCTGTACATTTTTCTAACATATTATTTCCTTCCTGCCCCTGAATGTGACATGGGCACATATCAACCATCCATGGAATATTGTATCCATCTTAGCATTGGTTTTAGTTTCTTTTAAAAAAAAGATTTTTTTTCACTTAATAGTTAAATACTTTTACTAAAACGTTTTACCTTTTTCCTGATCACTTTTACTTTTAAGATTCTATATACCTATATCTCTGAGTTTATTTTTCCCCCCTGAAATAATCCTTTAATTATTTTCCTAGCGAGGCTCTATGGGTATTTAACTCTTGATTTTTCTAAACACAGATTTCCGCCCCATGAATCTTGAATTGATAGCTTATCTGTGTATAAAACTTGAGGTTGAGAGCTACTAATTTTTCTTATCAAGTTGAAGATAGAATTTCATTGTCTTCCATCATTTATTGTGGCTGATGAGAAGTTCCAATGTTGTTCTAACTGTAATTCTTTTGCAGATAATCTGTCTTTTCTCTCTGGTAGCTGTAAACATTTTCTTTTTATTCCTCATGCTCTGCAGTTTTACTGTGACAATTCTGGGAATGGCTGTACCATTATTTATCCCGATGGGTACTTGGGGTGTACTATCTATTTGAGGATTCATGTCTTTCTTCAAATCCGGAAAATTTTAAATTCTGAATAATGCTTTTTCACTATTTTGTCTGTTACCTTGTTGGAGAATTCCTGTTGGACCCTTAGATGGTCTCAGTAATTCTCTGTGGCTGTTAATGCATATAATCTTTACGTACTGAGTTCCGGGCAGATTCCTACTAGTTCTTTGCTTCTCTCTGGGTCAGATCTGGGCACGTATCATTCCTTAAGTTTTTTTTTTTTTAACTCAATGCCTTCATTTTTTTTTTTCCATTTACATCTGCTTTTATTTTAATTTCTCACACTTTTAAAATGGAAGTTATTCATTTATCTCATTGGGCAACTGAACGTATCTATTTTAAAGTTTTGCCAGCTGGATCCACACAATTAATTTCCTCTGAGGCATATTCATGTTTTGAAGGTTGATTTTGTTGGCTGTCTTTCTCAGTATTAGATTTCTTCCTCTGTTTTGGAATTTTGCTTTACAGGCTTATTTTGAGTGGGAGGCTTTTGTTTTTGTTTTTCTTCTTTCTGTTTCCTTCTGTGTTCACCCCTGCTGGGCTGGGGGTTTTGTGGTCACCTTTGTGCAGCTGTTCAGGGCTCCCTGCCCTAAACCTGGCGGTGCTGCAGTAATCCTGTCCCACAGTGGCTTTGGGGATATACTGTGGCTTCCTTCCTGTCTTGATCGGACACTGTGTTTCTGTCTTCTTCTTCCTTCCTAGGTTTGTAGCTTATTCAAAACTCTAGCTCCCAGGGGAGAGTTAGCCACAACTTTTAGTTTCTTTTCTGGGTGGGTATTGGGAGCGGGGCTGGGAGTTGGTGAGTGATGCCAGTCCCATACTCTTGAGTGGTGTATTTGTATCCTTTTTACTCCACTGGAACTAAACTGCAGACTGCCACAGCCTCCTTCCAGAAAAGCCGTCTAGTAGTCCCCCAGCTCCAGCAGAGCCCACTGACTTGCGTTTCTCTTCTGTTTCTGGTTCATGGGGAGATTTGTTTTGTTATTTGAGTTTCACTATGCCTTCAGTGCTCTGTGTTTCTACTTAATCTATTTTTTCTTCTGTATTTGGACTGGGGGAGACATGTCCCATAAATAGGTCGTAATTAGGAAATGTGATAAATAGAATTACGTTTTAGAAAGAGGTCTCTGGGCTGGGTGCCATGGTTCATGCCTGTAATTCCAACACTTGGGAGGCTGAGGTGGGAGGATTGATTGAGGTCAGGAGTTTGAGACCAGCCTGGGTAACATAGTGAGACCCCCAACTCTACAAACATTTTTAAAGAAATAGCTGGGCATGGAGGCATGGAGTCCCAGCTACTCGGGAAGCTGAGGTGGGAGGATCGCTTGAGCTGAGGAGTTCACGAATACAGTGAGTGATGTTTGTGCCACTGCACTTCAGCCTGGGCAACAGAGTGAGACCCTGTCTCTAAATTAAAAAAAAAAAAAAAATGGTGGCAGGACAGTTTCCCCTCTAATTTACTGCAAAATCCCAAATCTTTACCAGCTGAGAGACAATTACTACTACCCCAGGGTAGGAATTTGCATTTGCAAAGCCCCACACGTGCTGTTTCCTGGGATCCCCAGAGAGACCCAGGAGGAAACAAGGGCACATGCTGTCATCTCACTTTCAGAAAATGAGAAAACTTGGTTGGGTGAGATGTTCAGAGCCACAGAGCCAGTGGGTGTGCAGGACAGCAGTAAGCTCCGACCTCTGGAGGGTCTCTCCCCACAAGTCTTGCAGGTCAGTGTCTTGGTTTGGACCAGATTAAGTGGGTTAAATTTGGGAGCACTTGGTAGAATGAGGGGAGACCCAACTTTTTTCCTTTGAAATCTGGTAACGGGTTCAATAAAAGGGAAGGAAGGAAGGAAGGAAGGAAGGAAGGAAGGAAGGAAGGAAGGAAAGAAGGAAGGAAGGAAAGAAAATTAAATGCAAATAATCAGACCACTCTCTCTGTCTGGTTCTCTGTAGTCAGTTTGTAGTGGGGTCTAGTTGGGTGTGGTTCATACCTTGGCAGGTCGGGAGACCTGTGCCCTGGGGGTGATCACAGATCAGTACATCTGGGAGTGAGGACTGCTCTCTGAACTATTTGTGTTTGTCGGGGCCAGCACAAAGAGGTTCGTGAGATCCCATGGTGCTTTCTGCTTTTTCCCCACTGTTTTCATCTAGGTAAAATCAGATGCCATGTGGGGAATGGAGGGGAAGGAGAATCGTAAAAGGCCACGTAAAGTCTGAGGGCCAGAGGATGCAAGGGAAGGGAGTCTATAGACCCACACACAAGCCTCTGACACGCCAGGCCTCTTGCACGACCACAGGATGCAGGGTGAGCCACGACAAAGCCCTCTACTCCCCAGGGCAATCCTTAAGTCTCGCAGACAGATATGCAGGTAGACACATCTAAGGTGGGAAATTAAGAATAGCATATCCCTTAGATGGCGAGGAGCTTTGTGGGCTGATTCAGAGCACAGTTTCCAGGCTGGGAAGGCGGGTCTCTCCCCAGCTGTCTCCCTCAGCTGGGGATTCAGGGAAGGAGGCCAAATGTGGCTCTAAGCCAAAAATGGAGTGCCCGTTTTCTCAGAATCAAGTGTCAGCACTGGCAAAACTTCCCTAGTGGTGACCAAAATCGCTCCCCTGGAGGCGTGTGTTTTCTGCTTTTCTCTGTTTCAGGTAAGAAAGACTCAGAAAAGGGAGAGAAGGCAGAGCCAGTCATGACACAGAGCCTCAGCAGAGGCTGGTCTCCAGCGTCAGGCACTGATGACATTCACTGAGCCACAGCCCATGCCTAGAAGGTTTCAGATGTTCACATAGACCACAGACCTTCTCCAGAAGTCACCACCAACAGGGGCTACAAGATCACTGACAAAGAAATATATCAGAGTGCCATTCTAACAAAATAGATTCTTAAAAAAACACGCTGTGATAGAGGCAGAGTAATTACAAGAAGGGTATTGCAGGAATAACTTTTATTGCCTCTGTACTGCTCCCTCCCAAGAATATCTCCCCACATGTCTGTGAATATCTTTGCAACTTCCTATATAATTCTAGTAATTCTAATATAAGTATTTAATAGACAGTGCAGGTCATTGGAAACCTTCAAATTCCAGTTAATTTGGATACTTTACTAAACATGATTACTGTCCGTGTGGCTTAGGCTTCAAAGGAGAAAATTAAATAATGGGAATGTCATTTGATATGGTTTGGCTGTGTCTCCAACCAGATCTTATCTTGAATTGTAGCTCCCATAATTCCCAAGTGTCATGGGAGGATTCAGTGGGAGGTAATTGAATCATGGGGGTGGGTCTTTCCCATGCTGTTCTTGTGATAATAAATACATCTCATGAGATCTGATGGTTTTATAAATGGGAGTTCCCCTTGCACAAGCTCTCTTGACTGCCACCATGTAAAACATGACTTTGCTCCTCCTTTGCTCCATGGCCTTCTGCCATGAGTGTGAGGCCTCTGCAGCCATGTGGAGCTGTCAGTCCATGAAATATCTTTCTTGATAAATTACCCAGTCTCAGGTATGTTTTTATTAGCAGCATGAGAACAGACTAACACATTTTGTGTCTAAATAATATCAAACCTGTGATAAGAATGCATTTGATTAGATGAAGAGAGAGCTCCTGGTGTTGGTTCAGTGAGCAGTGCTGCTGACGTGCAGCCTTGGGGGGCCCAGGGAGAGAACAGGCCTTTCTGCCTCTAGGCGTCCTACAGACCACAGCACCCACAGCACCCATGACATGCCCAGCCTGGACCCTGCAACTCAGTCAGGACCCTGCTTATCAATCCTGAGCACTTGCTAGGTTTTCTCTTCAGCTGCAGCAGTGCACAGTTAATTACTGAGATGAGGAGAAAATGTCCCCTTCCATGGAAATCATGGAAATGCTATCAGACTTTAAGGATTAATGAGTATGAACAGGTGTGATTTTAGATGCTGCTGAAAAGAACGCGGCATGGCGGCTGGCTGCTTGTTACAGTCATTGTTAAAGCTGCCAAAACAAAACAAGAAATTCAACTGCTCAGGTGATTTTTCTTAAAAACATTGTTTTTCTTCGTTTTCACTAAGCATGCTCATTTTCTTGCTCATGTAGCTAATAATCCCATTGATGAAGGATTTTGCCTCAGAGGATCAGTTTCATCACTGGTAGATTCACAGAGAGTTGAATGACACACATAGGTCTCAGCCTTGTCAATCCAGAGTCCATGCTAATTGGCATCCCTAAGAACAGGCCCCACCAGCTTGAAGTAATTTACAACCGCATGTTTCCAGTCATGTATAAGGGAAAGCTTGCAGGAGTGGTGGACACTTTTCAGGTAAGTCTTGTCCCTTTTTGCAAAACACACTAGACATGAATCTCAGAACGTTATTGTGCCTTTTTTTTTTTTTTTAGCTGTTCTTGTTGACATTCAAATCTCCCCCAGTCAGCCATGGGGTGACGTTATTCTATTTCAATCACATGTAGGACTCTAAAGCTACAGGGTTGAAGATGCCATGAGATTGCCACCCTCCCACCAGGGGTCCATCCACAGACAACGCATGATGGAATGTGGAGCGTGGGGAGAGCCTCCTTCTGTACTTCGTATATTTGTTTTTTTTTTTTTTTT
>NW_012117488.1:13804521-13811409 GCF_000951035.1 Colobus angolensis palliatus | reverse complement strand
CAAACAAATATGTACTTCGTATATTTGGTTAATTAATGTGTGAAAGAAATCCATGTCATGTACAAGGTGCTAGAACTGACAGGATGCACCTTTTACAGAGAACTTGTTTTTCCCAGAAGGAGCTTGTATTCGGGGTGGGAGATAAGACTGTTAGTTAATGGATCGGAAATGGATTTCGTCATCTTACTGTCGTAGTAAAGATATGGGGTCCTGGCGAGAGTCAGTGCTCATTGCTGGCATCCCTGAAGGCCCATCCAGGGCCTGGCTGTGACCATGAGCAGATTAAGGGCCTCCCTTGGTAGTTGCTCCAGTGGGAGTTGTTGGCTTCTGGGTCTTGGGTTCCAGCGATCCAAATTCACAACAAATAGGGGATTAATGAACTTGATGTCGAATATTCATTTATGCTGAGAAACTTAACTGTGAAGATTAGGATTCTATTTATAACAGCCCTATATAGAGACCCTCGCCTTGTAGGTGGTCCTTCCCTAGGAAAGAATGTGCATCTTTGTGTGGAATTTCTCAAAAGGGAGTGCCTCTCTTGAGGGTGCTGAGGCCTCTTCTGGGAGACTGTGAGCTAAAACTTGCATTCAGCTGAATCATGGCAGGAGGAGAGATGTGAAGGGAGTTTGGAGTGGGGGAGGCCGAATGTTAGATTCTGGAAAATGTCATTGACCATGAAGGCAGTTTTCCACAGCTGCAGTTGAGCAAGCTGTTAATTCATTCATCTCAGCAAAGCCAGAAGGAGACGTTCTGGAGGCAGACTCCAAAACCCCCTAACTGGCCACACTTCTCCCAGCCTACTGGGTGAGGTTGGGAGCTTTTCCCAAATCAGACTGAAGTTTTAAAATGCAAATCCTGGTTGAGGTGACACACTGAAATTTATGCTCACTAAATAAAATCACACTACTGGTCAAGTATAAATGACAAATAGCAGACTTGCTTTGTAAACTTTAAGATAGGGAAGGGTGGAGGGAGGGAGTTCGGGGTAGCTCTGGGAGTTGGAACTCAGGGACGGGGAACATCTAGAGGAGAAGCAGAAGAGAAAGCTCACGTTTGCTGTGATGACGGCCCTACAAAGGCTTATTGGTTTACTATGTGCCAGGCACAGGCGGACTACTTAATTCCACTCAGTCGTTGCAACAATGCTATGAAGTACTGATTATTCACTCCCATTTTATTGATGAGGAAGCTGAGGCTTCCGAGGCTACACAGTGAAATTTCTCCCATCCCCAGGAGGCTCTGTGCAGCATTTTGTCATCCCAGCTACAGGCTTTTGCAGCACAGCTTCGACAGTTTCCACAGTTTTTTTTTCTAATCATTTATGTGCTTTGATACAGAGAAAGTTTCATCCCACAAGCATTATAATTGGGATTTTCATTGGAACTTACACAGCTATGGCAGCCAGTGCTAAGTGGCCCACAGAGAATTGCTGAGAATTAAATAACACAGCGCAGTTCAGGCCAAGGAGCTTGGGAGACTTCCTGGAAGGGGAAAGATGTGAGCTGTGAGCAGGACCTTGGCGGGAGGAGGCAGGATGAGGATGTCTGCATACGGGAATGGGGAGGAGCCGTGGATGACTGAGACTTTAGGAATGAGGACACTAAAGAAATTGGTGGCTACTTTGATAAGATCAGGGATGAAGAAAAGGAAGTGAAAGAAGTTCTGGTAATGGTTGACTAGAGGATGGTGATACCATCTCCTTTTCCTCATTGGAGTCAGATGTAGGCTCTAAATCCGTCCTTTAATCGTTAACACCCACCTCCTGCTCTCCTTTTATCTATTACTTGCTTTACTTTTCTGCTCAGCATCATCATACAACATATTTATTTATTTTATTGCCTTCCCTCAACTAGATTGTAAGGTCCCAGTGCAGGGATATTTGTCATTTTGGTTCATTGCTGTGTCCTCAGAACCTGGAGCAATACAGGACTAAGTGTTCTCTGTGTGTGTGTTTATGTATTTGCATATATATGTACATACTATACATATGTGTGTGTGTACAGCCAGAGCAGTTAGTCCTGTTTTATGTTTCATATAGCTTTTAATTCTTTTTATTTTCTTTTTTGAAACAAGTTTCGCTCTTGTCACCCAGGCTGGAGTGCAGTGTCAGCTCGCTGCAATCTCTACCTCCCAGGTTCAAGCGATTCTCGAGCTTCAGCCTCCTGAGTAGCTGGGATTACAGGCACCCACCACCACGGCTGGCTACTTTTTGTATTTTTAGTAGAGAGAGGGTTTCCCCATGTTGACCAGGCTGGTCTCAAACTCCTGAACTCGAGTGATCAGTCCGCCTTGGCCTCTCAAATTGCTTGGATTATAGGCATGAGCCACCACACCCGGCTTACTTTTTAATTCTTAAATAAGAAAATTTCACACAAATAGTAACTAATTTATTCTGCTAATTGTCAATGTAGCAGAAACTGTTCAAGTACCCACAAAACCACTTTGTTTTTTACTTTCAACAGAATATTCAATAAATTACATGAGATATTCAACACTTCAGTATAAAATAGGCTCTGTGTGAGATGATTTTGCCCAGCTGCAGGCTACTGTAAGTTTTCTGAGCACATTTAAGGTAGGCTACCTAGGCTAAGCCCTACTGTTTGGTAGCTTAGCTGTATTAAATGCATTTCAACTTACTATATTTTTGACTTAAAATGAGTTTATCAGGGGTTACCCCATTATAAGCCAAGGAGCACCTGTATTTCCAAATCAACATTTGGGGAATGAAAATATTTAGGAATAGAGAGGCCTGAGGAGTCTCTGCAGGTCTTACTTGTCTGTGGCCGCATGGGAAGAAGGGACTCAGGTGATTGCACGCAGGGTCTGACACAGATGCCTGGGGTCAAGGACCCTGTGGAGTCAGCAGTGAAAAGCTGTGGGCTGGCACTGAAACGAGCAGCTGCTGCCATGTCGCTGAGTGGATATGGGGTGCCGGTGCAATCAGTCATATCACTGAGCCCTGATAGAATGGTGGAAAATATATACTCCCAGCAACATGATTCTGCCAGTGCCTAGAAGAATATAAATGGACATCTTCGATAAGGAGAAAGTAAGGAAGCAGCATGGCTCCTCAAATCTTCCTGCATTGAATTACAGCTACAGAGAAAAGCTTTCAGTGCAGATAAGCTCTGCATTTAGGCACAGGCTTAGGTGATTTGTTTTTGATCTCACATGTTTTCTGATAAATATATCTGGAATTAAAAATTTCCTTCTCAGTACTGCATTTGTTTTATCACATACATATTGTTGTGCAGTATTTTTTCCTTTATTTTTATTTGGCATATAATGATTGTACATATTTATGGGATACAGAATAATATTTTGATGTGTATACATTGTGTAATGATTAAATCAGGATAACTAGCATATCGATCCCTTCAAACATTTATTCTTTCCTTTTGTTGTGAAAGTTCAAACTCCTCTCTTCTAGCCTTTTAAAATTATACCATATTGGCTAGCTGTGGTGGCTCACACCTGTAATCCCAGCACTTTGGGAGGCCAAGGCAGGCAAATCACCTGAGATCAGGAGTTTGAGACCAGCCTGGCCATCATGGTGAAACCCCAACTCTACTAAAAATACAAAAATTAGCCAGGCGAGGTAGTGGCAGCCTATAATCCCAGCTACTCGGGAGGCTGAGGCAGGAGAATCACTTGAACCCAGGAGGCAGAGGTTACAGTTAGCCTAGATCGCGCCTTTGCACTCCAGCCTGGGCAACAAGAGCAAAACTCCATCCCCCGCTCCCTGCCACCAAAAAGAAAAAAAAAGGAAAAGGTATACCACATTACACTGCTGGTGGGAACATAAGCTAGTACAACCACTATGGAAAACAGTATGGGGATTCCTTAAAGAACAAAAAGTAGAACTACCATTCGATCCAGGAATCCCACTAGTGGATATCTACCCAAAGGAAAATAAATCATTATATGAAAAAGATAAATGCACATTTTTATAGGTAAAACCCAAGAATTTATAAATCTGAACACACTTCAAGAGTGTGATTGCTTTATAAGGGAATTCTTCACTTTAACAAATTTTAAAAGGTTTAGCACAGGTTACACAGAAACAATTGCACTTGTAAAAGACTTCAAATGCGAAATGTGGCCATTACTTACAGAAAATCACATTCCAACTGGGCATGGTGGCTCACGCCTGGATCATAGGCCTGTAATCCTTTGGGAGGCTGAGATGGAAGGATTACTTGAGCCCTGGAGTTTAACATTAACTTGAGCAACATAGTGAGATTCTGTCTCTACAAATAAAAAAAATTGCTGGATATGGTGGTGCATGCCTGCAGTCCCAGATACTCGGGAGGTTGAAGTAGGAGAATCATTTGAGCCCAGGAGGTCGAAGCTGCAGTGAGCTGAGATCGTACTACTGCAGTCCAGCCTGGGTAACAGAGTGGGAACCTGTCTCAAATTAAAAAAAAAAAAAACAAAAAAACAGAAAATCACATTACATGTGACATATAAGTAATGCATCTGTAACATAAAGCACCATGTACCATTAGAATATTTAGCAGTAGAGTAATTGAATGAGAGAAGACAATATGTCACCAAATGCTGACAATAATATATCAGACAGAACAAAAAACCAGCATTTACAATGACTTGAAATCACAAAAATCATCTTAAAGATGATTGTTTGTATTGTTTATAGCACATTCACATCTGATCTCTGAAACACATTTCAACATGGTGTATCTGAGTGTTTAGACCACATGATGATTTCTGCCTATCATTTTGACCTTCGTCTGGATTGGTGGTGTGGGGATGTGTGTTTGTCATTCACACAACATGCAGAAAGTCCATCTACTGAGAATCTTGGCTGTTTCTCTTCCCATCATCACTGCCAGTTGCCCTAGTTTAGGTGTGCGCTCTCCCTCTTTTCTTTTTGTTTTTTCTTTTCATGGCTTGGACAAATGTGATAGGCTCTTATGTCTCTCCGCTTCTATTCCTTTTCCCCTTAGTATGTTGGGGAATGCTTTGGGCTACAAGAAATAGCATTATTTGACCTAAGCTGGCTTAAACCATAAAAAACTTACTATGGACCAGACACAGTGGCTCCTGCCTGTAATCCCAGCACTTTGGGAGGCTAATGAGGATCACCTGAGCCCAGGAGTTGGAGACCAGCCTGGCCAGCATGGTGAAACTCTGTCTCTGCTAAAAATACAAAAAGTAGCTGGGCATGGTAGCATGCACCTGTAGTCCCAGCTACTCAGGACGCGGAGGCAGGAGAATCGCTTGGGAGGTGAAGGTTGCAGTGAGTCGAGATCATGCCACTGCACTTAAGCCTGGGCTACAGAGTGAGACTATGTCTCAAAAAAAGCAAAAAAAGCAAAGCAAAACAACAACAACAACATCAAATTTATTATGTTGAATACCTGGGAGTCAGGGGTGGAGCTGGCTCAAGGCAGCTGAGTCTGAGTGATGCCCTGAAGAGCCACGGCTCACTTTGTGCCCCTGCTCTACCCTTCTCAGCCTCAGTTTCACTATGGAGCCATCTGTGGCAGTTCATGGCAATAGCGATTGCATGTTTTGCAAAGAGAAAGGGAGAGAGAGGGACAGAGAGAGAGACAGACACAGACACAGAGAGATCTCCCCTATACACATAATATGCATCATCCTCTTCAGGTTGATTGGCCCAGATAAGTCTCTTGTCAGTCCCTGAACCGAGAACAGTTTTATCAGAGCAATGCCACATATTGAATGACTTGGACTAATCAGGGTCGTCCTTTGGAGCTAGAGATGGAGTAGCAAGACAGGGTCTATGCAGGAATCAGATGGCATACTCAATTCCAAAAGAATTCAATAAAGAGGCACATTAGTGAGGCACAGGGAGGGTGAAGAGAGTCAACCAACATTGGTGACGCTGTCAGGGGACCAGTAAGTGTGGGATGCTAGTGCCATCCCTGTGCCTGAGGGGCAGGGAGAGGGAATAATGTTACTGACACACAACAAAAGCTGTAGCCATGGGAGGGGCCCACAGACAGACACTGTGGACAAGGAGGGACACACAGCCATAGCCAGACCAGGAGGTGGTAGAGAGAAATGCCCTAGAGTCTCTTTTCTCCCAGATGCTTGTGCTTCCCAAGGCTGGACCCAAACAGAAGCCAGAGGGCAAGGAAGGCCTGGAGATGTGGAGAACAGGATAGAGAGGGAGGAGGCCAGCTCTGGAGGGACAGATGCAGACAATCAGCACAGTGGCAGAACAAAATCGGTGAGGCAGGAAGACAGGGGGCGTAGGAGGTAAGTGGCAACCTCTGTGTCAGGGGGATCACTCAGAAATGCACATGCGATTACTTAAGTGTCTCACTTTCCCTGTTTCAGACTCCCCCGCAGCCTTACCATAAAATCTTCATCATGCACTTTAGGATGTCACGATCCAGCTCTGCTTGCCTTCCCAGCCCCATTTCTCCTCTCTTTCCTTCAGGAGCCCTGAGCTCCAGGCGTATTAAACTCCTTCAAGTTTCTTCTTCTGGTTTAGTACATTTGCCGCCTTTGCACAAATTGTTTCATCTGTCTTCCCACTTTGTAGCCTGGCTAGCCATTGTTCCCCTGGGACTAGTGAAGCATCCCCTACTCTGGAAGCCTCCCTTCCCCGTCTCCCCCAGGTTGGGAGGTCTCTTTCCCTGAACCCACATGGTCCTGGGGTTGACCCTGGTCTCAGCTGACCACACCACAGGGTGACAGTTTACTCCTCTGTTCTTTCCAAGACCATGAGCCCCTCCGGGATTTGGTTTTTCTTTCCCATATCAATGAGGAGTTGTGGAATAAATGATTTCATTCAAATGAACATCGATTTCATTCAATGCTACAGCCTTTATCAAGGTCTCAAAGAACATCGGATTTAGGCCTGGCCTCAAGTCCCGGTTCTACCCTAAAATTGCT
>NW_012117488.1:13745237-13797071 GCF_000951035.1 Colobus angolensis palliatus | reverse complement strand
CACCAACATGGCACAAGTATACATATGTAACAAACCTGCACATTATGCACATGTACCCTAGAACTTACAGTATAATAATAAAAAAAAAAATTGTAAACCTTCTCATACTCACTGCCTGGCTCTTAATCCTCTCCATGATCCAGTTTCCAAATTGCCCCAATCTAAATGGCCATGCCCAGCCTTTTACTACAGACCATGTTCACTATACAGGCACTTTGACCATGGTCCCAAGGCCACCAGCCCCACCTCCCAGCCTCTGAGAGCTTGCCATCCATTGCTCTCCTCAGCCAAACTTTGCCCTTTTCTCTGCCTGCAAACTATACTTAGGCTGACGCTTTAGGGAACTACATCAGATAAACTGTTTAGAAATCATATATAAAGCCAAGGGGGGCAGGGCGCGGTGGCTCACACCTGTAATCCCAGCACTTTGGGAGGCTGAGGCGGGCAGATCACGAGGTCAGGAGATTGAGACCATCCTGGCTAACACGGTGAAACCTCGTCTCTACTAAAAATAATACAAAAAATTAGCTGGGCGTGGTGGCGATCGCCTGTAGTCCCAGCTACTTGGGAGGCTGACGCAGGAGAATGGCGTGAACCCACGAGGCAGAGCTTGCAGTGAGCAGAGACCCTGCACTACTGCACTCCAGCCTGGGCGATAGAGCGAGACTTGGTCTCAAAAAAAATAAAAATAAAAAAAGTTAAGGGGGTTTTTTCACTAGAAGATGATATCTTATTTTGCTTGAACATCAGGTTTTGTTCTGACACTTCTAGCAAATAAAAATAAGGTTCAAGCCAAGACATTTTAAAGAACCAGTAATTACCATTACAAAATGATTACAACGACTGTTATTATTATTCTCCATGTTCACTTCAATTTGACATTTTGCCACAATTGTTTGGGAGGAGAAGGAATAATGAATGAATCCATTATTTGTCTTCAGCGTGGCCAAGAGCTAGGTGATCCGATTCCCACTTGGGCATGCTTGGCTATACCAACACTCCCCTGCCACCCATCCTTCCCACAGTGGGTGTGAAGTCCTCTCCCTTCCCCATTATTGTCAAACCATCCACTTGCCTACTTTGATCTTGCTTGTTGCGTGGAAATAACTCTATTTAAGGATTGTCAGTCTGTATAAAATTCATTGCAAAACTGGATGGCATTACAGAAATAATGAACGTCCCATTCCACTTCAGTCCAATTCAGAAAATGGAACAGAAATAAAAGATTCCAAAACTATGAAATATTTGAATTTAATAAAGCCCCTTTCACCCTCCAGACCCCCAGTTTTCCAAATAAACCCCTAACAAATAGTCCACGTGAGCCTTGTCAGGCAGTTTTAATATTCATTGTCCCACAGCAGCACCGAATCTAAGGAGAGCAGCATAAGGCATTTACATAATTGCACAAATTAGAGATACCCCAGAATGAAAGGTTTCCTGGTGGTTTTTCTCTGCTCTTTCATTTGTTGGTTACAAAATTAGGAGTGCTCCTGCTGTGCTGCAGCGTCTCCTCTCCTGGACTGCGTGCAGAGCTCCACTGCACCACACCCCTCTGATAATGGCTATCTGGGGCACCTGAGTGGGTAGCCTATGCCCAGGGCTCCTACCTGGGGACAGGCTGCTCCTCCAGACCAGGTGGCTCCTGAGTCAGTGGCCACCTGGATGCACGCCTCCTTCTGTGCATGCCTCCTCACGCCTCCAACCCAACTCCAGGGTCTGCGAAGTGACAGCCAGAGATTAGGCGAAACCTTGCATGACACATTTGTATGAGATAGCTTATCTTTTCCTGCCTTTGTTTATAAATTATCCTTTAAAAAGTCCTGGAAGGTTAACTGCCCTTGAAATGATTTGCTGGAATCTCCTTCTACAGATTGAAAACAGTTAATGTTTGAAGATTTTTAGAGCATGGGTAACTAATGGAAATACTTGATTCCACGTAGTTTAACGAAGAGTTTGTTTCTTCTTTCAGAGATGTTGGTTGGTTTAGTGGAAGGAGGATTAAGAGCCTGCAGGCCTGGTTGAAGGTGCTGCACTGCTCGCTAACCAGCTGTGTCTCCCTTAGCAAACCTTCCCTCCCTGGCTTGGTTTCTCATTTGTCAAACTGCAAAAATATAATGTCCACCTCAGCTGTTTTATGTGATACCTGTTAGAATCAGGGAAGATAACTTTATGTTAATCATAAAAGAACTTTATATTATGATGAAGGTATAAGTCAGGAACCCCGGACTTACGTGCTGACTCTACCATGTGCTGTGTGATCAAATGCAGGTCAGCTCAGCTATCTGATTTCATTTTTAATTTGTAAAATAATTTCCTCATTTGTCTCCCAACTAGGACAGTGTGAATTCAAGTTCTTTGGAAAATTGCAAAAATAGTAAATCACATATACTCACTAGGTGTCAGGAATTGTACTAGGTGTACAGTATATTCTTTATTCTTTATAATATGTATTGTTATTTGAAAAATATTATTATTATATTTTCTCTTTTAGATTCACAGGGTATGTGTGCAGGTTTGTTACATGGGAATATTGTATGACATATACTCACTAGGTGTCAGGAATTGTACTAGGTGTACAGTATATTCTTTATTCTTTATAATATGTATTGTTATTTGAAAAATATTATTATTATATTTTCTCTTTCAGATTCACAGGGTATGTGTGCAGGTTTGTTACATGGGAATATTGTATGATGTGAGGGTTGGGCTTCTACTGATCCCATCACTCGCATGGTGAACACGGTACTCAATAGGTAGTTTTTCAACCCTTGCCCCTCTCTTTTCCTCCCTCTTTTTAGATTTCCCCAGTGTTTGTTGTTCCCATCGCTGTGTCTGTGTTTTTTGTTTCAAGAGATGGGCTCTTGCTATGTTTCCCAGGCTGGTCTTGAACCCCTGGGCTCAAATGATCCTCCCACCTCGGCCTCCCGAGTAGCTGCCATTGCAGATGTGCACCACCATGCTGGGCAAAAATGTATTCTTTTATCATCACAGTGACCCTTTGAGGGGAATAATTATTATCCCAGTTTCTAGCTAAGAAAACTGAGGCTCTGATAAGTGGAGCCAACGTTCAATCATACATTTGTTTCACTGCTGAGCCTGTTTCTAATCACTGTCCACACAGCCAAGATTATTATTTTACTTTTATTGTTTCAGCTAATGACAGTGACATAATGAAGGCACAGAGGATGTTATTTCCTCAGAGATAGGGGTTCTTACGGTTGACCTGGTAACATTCCATTTACAGAGCACCTTATGTATTCCTCAATTATAATTGCATTTCCACAAGAAATGTTAAGTCCCTAAAAGACCGTGAGAAGGCAGAAGACCTCAGCAACCTTGATCCCACTCCTAACGAGTTAGCTCTACTGCTTAGTACAATTACTGAGTCATCCTTGCCAGATAATCAAATATAATTTTTTTTTAAGAGACAGGGTCTTGCTCTGTCGCCTGGGCTGGAGTGCAGTGGCGCAATCACAGCTCACTGTAGCCTCCTGGGCTGTAGCGATCCTCCCACCGCAGCCTCCTGAGTAGCTGGGATTACAGGCACATGCCACCATGCCCAGCTAATTTTTATTATTATTTTGTTTTGCAGAGATGGGGTCTCCCTATGTAGCCCATGCTGGCCTCAAACTCATGGTCTCAAGGGATCCCCCCTCCTCATCTCCCTCAAGTGCTGGGATTAGAGGCATGAGCCACCAGGCCCGGCCTGTGAATATGTTCTGGATATAAGTTAAGATCTTTTGGAAATGAATTTCTCACTTACTAGATTCCTACTTTAGTACAGTGAATGATATCTCCTCTCTGTTGCCTTTGGTCATTTATATTAATAAAATGAGGAGGAGAGCACAGGGAAACACAAATACATTACGCGAGGCTCTCTGACAAAGGATTTTTATCATAAAGAGCTGAATTTCTAAGCTGAGCATAGGTACTTGTTATTTATTTATGTATTTATTCATTTATTTATGTTGGCTTTAGAGTATTCACTTCCTTGTTATTGGATAATAACTATTAGAAGATAAATTTGTCACTCCTCCTTCTGGTCTCTCCTGCACTTACTCTGTGTCTGATAGCATCGGCATTGGTGGGTTAGTGGGGGGTGGGGGGAGTGATTTTCTATATAGCCCACACCTGAAGATTCTGCATGGAGAATAGTATAGACCAGAATTGGGAGGATTGGAAGTAAGAATGAAAATGACTTCAGAAGGAAGAAAAAGGTTTTCACTCCATCGAAGTGATCTGTGCTCTAAGGATCCACCACCCAACCAGCCACTGGCTGAGCACCGTCAACATTCTCAGCACTAGGGATGCAAACGCTCTTGGTTGGAGCTTCCTTTCTAGCGGGAAGGTGATCTTGGATAGGGGGTGGTGGTGGGAGCAAAGGGATGGAAATTGCTCACTTGGGCCAGGTGAGGACAAATAACTTTCAGGGAAAAAGAGCAGAAATCTCTTTCAGGTAGAAGAGTTGTTTGATCAAATAGTTTCAGATGCTCAAAATTTTTGGTGACCAGAGGGGAGGAATTCAGTTAAGACATCCTTCTACTGAGGATAAACAACATCTTGTGTCTACTTTGTGGGCTTACAATTAACCTAACTTGGAGGGAGTTTAAATCCTGACTCATAGTTGCACTCTTTATGAAGGAAGTCTCAGCAGAAGAAGTCATGGCTTTTGGGGTACTTTATTTGCAGAAACTAGACTCAGGGCAGGGCTGGGGAAGGTGGAATGGCAGTTATGGGTCATAGCGACAAAGACCCTGCTGCAAATATGTCATTAAAAGCAGGGAGCTCGGTTGCCTCAAGCCTTAGGGTGAGCCTAGGATCTTCCTTCAGAGTGCTATGCTTCTGACTTTTGTCTTTCCCTCCCAATTCATGTAGATTCTTTTATTCATTGTTTTTTGACTTCTCCTATAGGCCTGACATAGGAAGAAAAATGAAGACATGCTCAGTGAAACTCATTTTGACATGCACCTTTTAACATTCTGCAACTGCCTTGGCTTTTGACGTACGATTTTTCTTCTTGGTCACTTTGCAAGCCAGGGACTTCTGGCTGGTGATGCCCCACAAGGGCCCTGCCTGCATGCTGGCATGCCCTAGCTCACCTGTGATACAGCTTGTACCTGTGTTCAGCAGTTTCCAAGCTCCTGTACCACGCCCAAGAAGAATGAGGATATGCTGGACATTGAAGGGTAAGGAGGGTGGAGAAGGATTTTATTGAGTGATAAAACAGCTTTCAGCTGAGAGGGAATATGGGGGTGGTCCCCCTACCCAAAGGTGGGAAAGATCCACATGTGGCTGGGTCCAGGGCTTTTCATGGACTCAGAATGGGGAGTGTGTGCTGATTGGTTTGTGAGTATGTGACAAAGGTTAAAGTGAAGACACCACTTAAATGTGGGCGTGACAGTGTAGAAAAACCAATTTAAGACAGACTGGATTAAGAAAATATGGCACATATACACCATGGAATACTATGCAGCCATAAAAAAGGATGAGTTCGTGTCCTTTGTAGGGACATGGATGCAGCTGGAAACCATCATTCTCAGCAAACTATCGCAAGAACAGAAAACCAAATACCGCATGTTCTCACTCATAGGTGGGAACTGAACAATGAGATCATTTGGGCTCGGGAAGGGGAACATCACACACCAGGGCCTATCATGGGGCGGGGGGGGAGGGATTGCATTGGGAGTTTTACCTGATGTAAATGACGAGTTGATGGGTGCTGACAAGTTGATGGGTGCAGCACACCAACATGGCACAAGTATACATATGTAACAAACCTGCATGTTGTGCACATGTACCCTAGAACTTAAAGTATAATAATAAGAAAAAAAATAAAAGCCAATTAAAGAAGAGTAGTTATATGTAAAATAGGTGAAGGGTGGGAACCAATCAGAGGAAACCACACCAAATGGGGAAGACAAGTTCTCAATCTAGTCTGAGGATTTAACTGGTAGCTTGGCTTTCAGGCTTTGAACTGTCTTTGTCTTGGAGGTGGGGTTTCACCAGGACCCACCCCATCTGCCCAGGCATTTGGTTGCCTCCTGTCACTATCACTTTCTTCTGCTCTCAAAAAATAGTCATGTCCAGCAGAGAAAATTCAGCGTTGGTGTGAATGCTGGATATGTAGTCTCCCTTAGTCTTATTTTGTGTTTGGTAGTTGATTCATGACTTTATGTCAATTCAAAAAGTACTTTCTCAATTTGTCAAAGCCACTGCATATTTTTCTCCCAGGAAAGTGCAGGCAGTAGAACTATCAGATTCAGCTGGGTTTTGCAGCGATTCCCAGCTAGCAGCTCTTCTTGCCTTTTCTGATCTAACTTCAAACCTGGGATGGATGTGGTGACATTGTTTTCTGAAGTCATAATCAGACACCCCCTGTGATTTCATGATCAAACACCCTCTATGATCCCATAAGCACACACCCCTATAATCCTATGAGCAGATGCTCCCTGTGATCCAGCAATCAGGTGTCCTTGGAGCTCCCTCAAGAGCCCCTGGGCCCCACCTCTTTCATCCCATTACCTGGCACTCTCAGAACCCCTCGTGAATTCCCCCGTTTGAGCACTCGTCTCCAACAAGCATCAGAATTAGGGGGAACAAAAAGTAACTCTTCATCAGGAACAAGTTGTCCTCAACTGAAGGGAGAAGGGTACAGGGAAAGAGAAAGAAATCCCTAAAGGCATCATAGATTTCACAGCTCTAGGGTAGATACTTGGAGAAATAAATGCTCTGAGCCACAGTCTACATATAAAATGGAATGTAGAAAAACTACCCCAATTCTTACCCTTTCCATTCCCTTCTCTTTTCTCTTTCCTCCCTCTCTTCCTACCTTTTCTATCTGTTCAATGCGTTTGCTGTTCACAAGGTCTCAGAGAACACTATGTTTCCAAATGGTTCTCTAAAATGCAGAGGTCTAGTTATATAGTACCATTAGAATCTTCCTTCTCAACACAAGCTAACCACCTAGAGTCCTGACATTCATTCATGGATCCCTTTGTTCATCTCATTTACTGAGTGCATACTTTGTTCCAGTCCTAGTGTTTCCAAAAGAATAAAAGCAATGACAACTATTATTTGTTGAGTATTTTCCATCAGTAGACACTATATTAAGTGTGTAATAGGCAAAATACATTCACAAAATGGTCCCAACAGCTTAATTGTTACTGCCTGTTTTCCAGATGAAAACTAAGATTTCAAGAATTAAATCACTTGGTCAAGGTCAGCAGGGCCCGGGCTGGCACACAGCAGTTTGAGGATGGACTCCAACCTTGCTGTATGCTGTGCTCTTTCTAGGACTGGTTCTCCAACTTTAGCTGCATCAAAATACTTGGAGGGCTTTTAAAAACATGCATTTCTAGCCCCTGCTCTCAAAGTCTGTGATTTATAAGCCTGAGAATTCTCATTTCCAACAAGTTCCCAGATGTTCTTAATGGGGATCCCACTTTGAGAACCACTGCTCTATGCTCTCCTGCTGCACCCACAGTCTCCCTCTGATGTATGTGCTTTAGGGAAGGTGAAATGCACCTTGCAATTAATTTGCAGCTCAAATTCATGCTACCTGTAGATGGAAGAACCTGCTTTCCTCACCCGGACTCCAAATGCTACCCTTTTCCTGCCCTGTATCCGCAGTTGTGAAGTCACCCTGGATTCTACTTCTTCCTTCTAGCGTTCTAAGAAAATACTCTGAAGAGAAGACCACTTTGACTTGAGGTGCTGGTTGCTGTTAGCGACTGGCTGAAGAAGCTACTCCATGTGGTTCAGGGTACTGGGAATGAAAGTGTGGCACACAATACAGACTGGTAAAGAATCCGCACATTCACTTCCGCTCAATACATCAGCATCAGACTCTAGTTGTACTAGAACACCATTCTGAATCCTGAAAACAGATAGCAAAAACAGCAGCTGTATGGGGACTGTTTATTTATGGAATCCCTCATGTAAACAGAGTGAGGGTGATGCATCATCACTTGGCCCATAAACATGACTGTGCTCTGGCAGAGGCCTTGTCCTCATCTGAGCCCACTGACCTCTTCCTGTGTCTGCAAACAGTGGCAAAACGGAAACAAGGGAAATAGGAGTGAGGAAATGGTGTTTAGTTGCAAAACATGGAGAGAACAATTGGCACTGCGATTCCCAGGACGAGCAGGACCCCAGCAGCTTGCAGAGGCACCAACTTGAGAGGGGGTGGTTCTGTTCTCTGGCCCTGAAAGTATGCACTTTCTGCAGCCTTGAATTTGTCCTGCCTCTAAGGAAGTTATTTACAGTTTTGCACAGTGGGATAGTTTTATGAGCCAACCCTCTCATTTTTATGAGGGTTCCTGGGGTAAAGCAGTTATACAATCTTACACCAGCACACCAACTTCAGTGAAGAACAAACAATATAAAGTAGGCCATCCAGACCCACAAAGCAGGCAACACTGAACAGTCGTGATTTAAGTTCAGTTCAGTGGTGACCTGGCTTATTATGATAAGATAGAGGAATAGACAGGGCGTACGCAGACAGAGCGAGCAAGTGAGTGGGAAATAAATAATTCATTGTCTCCTTCCAGAAGGAGTAAGTTGAAGGGACAGAAATCTTGTTATCAGAAAAAGGACTAAAATTCAATTGCTAGAATGTTCTCTCAAATTACTTTTCAGATTTGTTGGTTGAAGGAAATGACACCACCTTCTACCAAATATTTGGTAAGCAATCCATCATCAACACAAGGCTTTCAGATTTTAACATGGCTTTCTATGTATGACAAACCAACTTCTCCTCCGTGAACCTGTGGAGAATGAGGTCTCTGGGTGTGCTTGTATTTACAAATGAGTTTGCTAAGCTTTGACTTCATAAGAAGACAAGGTTAATTAGGAGCTAGACTGTGGATCTTAAATTTATCGGCAGGCTAAGTAGCTGGTGACTGCCCCAATCAGAGTCAGCTCCAAGGAAATGAAACGGGACTTATTTACATTTAGAGTGATGCCCAGCTTCTTAATCACCTCAAAGCATTTACAGATTAACTTTACTACCAGCAGTTCAAGAGGCAGGATGAACCCTGGGAAGGCGTGTGCTCCTCTGTCTCCCTCTTCTTCTGGAGCTGCTGATTCCTTATTTCAGCCTGTGTTCCTTGCATGTATCTTTTTGCTAATCCCTGGAAAGTTTCTTTTTGATGCTGTTCTGCGAAATAATCTGTGGTTTATTTCGTAAGCCTCCTGATAAAGCAGTTTTCTAAAATCTTACCAGAATTGCTAAGGGTCACCAGCATGGCCTGGTATATGTGCGTAATATAAGACAGGAATCATTCTGGTAAACTTTCTTTGAAAGAAAATGTTTCTCTGAAATTGTTGGGTTATTATGGATTGCACATGCTGGATAACAGAGGTGCCCCAGCCTTCTCATGTGGCTCTGTGGTTGCTTATAAATGAACACTGGTAAGGATTAGATAAATTTTGGATTAGAAATTTCTAGTTAGCCAATAAAAGTGACCAGAGCAGTTAGGATGATAGATACATATATCAACGGCAGTTTCAGTCACATTTTAGTTTAACACAATCTCCAATTGAATTTGAAATTTTTATTACGGTATTTTAATCTGCAGTCTCTAATTATTTTATAGTTTCTGAACTCAGCAGAGGATGATAAGAGTTGCTAGTGGGCTGTGAGTGATAATAATACCTTCCCTGCCTTATCCAAATAACTGTTGTAAAGATTTATAAGATTTTTTTTTTGTCAACTGAAAGGAGTTGTGCAAATATAAGCTATCGTGACATTCCATTATTTAATATTTTAATAACATGTTTACCCATTTTTTGTTTTAGTTTTAAAAATTGAAACTACATAAAATACTATCTCTTTAAAATCATTTTTTTCTTTATGCAATAAGCTACTATGCAAAATCTTTAGAGAAAACTGTTTTCTAGAAGGGATTAATGAAAAAAATGGACCTAGTTTGTGCGTTGTCAAGAGTACCTTTTTGGTTATACAGGGAAGAATGGAATATTTATTTGCATTTAAAGGATGCAGATGCCTTATATTTAGAAATCCAATATACTAGGAATTTGGATAGGAGGGAGACCCTTCCTTCTTGCTAAATGACAGCAGCTATGAGACCAAGAAATAGGTTTTTGGGGTTTCAACTTTGACCACAGAAGTCAGTTGCTTATTTCAGCAAAAGGTGGTACACTTGGGTTCTAAGAGCCAATTCTTAAAAAATGAGCGGAAGCCAGCAAATCTGGCTTTGTGTCTTCATTATAGGCAGAACATTCTATATGTTACTGTTCATATTGTGCCAAGTCTGCTGGAGGAAGATTGGCGGCTACACCTCTTGGGCTTTCCCATAACAAGATGTTCATCTCTGGAGGCTATCCTGGAGAGCCAACTGCACATAAATCCATTCTAATTAAATATGCCACTCTCCAGAGGGAGATGCCTTCGTTACAGGACTTACTTCAGGGGAATATCGATATGTGCATATCTATATTTTAGTAATAGACACCAGAGTCTGTTTGCAAGCAAGGGAATATACCATCCCCCTCTTTCCCCTCTCATCTTACATCTTGCTATCTAGAGACTCACGCAAAACAAATCCCTTGGGATTGCACTTACTTTCAGATATGTGAAGTTAAGCCCTTCTCAGACACACATGTCTTCCCATTACATGTACAATGAGAAGCTTTCTCTAACTCCAAATCCAGTGGTGCCATTTCCTAATTGAGACACCTGGCCCAATTAGGAATAAATGAATACTTGCTGATGAGAAAGTTAATGAGCAGTTAGTTACAGACACAACCAAGAAGCATTTCTTTAAAAAAATTTTATATATATACATATATAGTCCATAGAATAAATGTGGGGCTACAAATAAGTGGTCATCTTTTTGCTTGTTTTTAAAAATGAAATATTGTCTGAACTGAGATGTCAAGTCTTATAAAACAAAGTTACCCCCAAACCCCAAACTGACTCATTAAACAGACTCTGCCTTGAAAATAGCGAGGTAAAAGAGGATTCTGGAAGCACATTCCATGCTTGGAAACAGTGTTGCCACCTTCTTCTCCCATTCCCTCCCTCCCATTCCTCCTGGGAAGGGATCACAGGCAACAAGTGGCAAGAATATTCAGGTCAGGTTGGTTTTTGTTTTGCCTCCACTACACCACCAGTGAAGAAGAGTAAGACATCGAGATGCTTGAAAAGCCATGTCAGGCCAGGCGCAGTGGCTCATGCCTGTACTCCCAGCACTTTGGGAGGCTGTAATCCCTGCTACTTGGGAGGCTGAGGCAGGAGAATTGCTTGAACCTGGGAGGTGGAGGTTGCGGTGAGCCGAGATGGCACCATTGCACTCCAGCCTTGGCAACAAGAGTGAAACTCCATCTCATAAAAAAAAGAAAAGAAAATAAAAGAAAAACCATGTGACCTTCTACCCCAAGGATTTAGCTGTTGTAGGATACCAGGTACCTGACAAGAGAGAAATGAACCACGAGGCATGCATTTTAAAAAAGTCTACATGTAATCATACTCAAGACTTTTGAGCAAGTACTCAAAAGCAGACTTTGACTTTTACATGGAGAATAATTTACTTTTTAAAATGTCTTTTTATGTCAAAAGCAATCACAACGAAAGCAAAAATTGACAAATGGATCTAGTTAGACTTAAGAACTTCTGCACAGCAAAAGAAACTATCAACAGAGTAGATGGAAACTATACAGAATGCAAGGACATATTTGGAAACTATGCAACTATAAGGAATTTAAACAAATTTATGAGATAAAAGTAAGTAGCCCCATTATGAAGTGGGCAAAGGACATGAACAGACACTTTCCAAAAGCGAGTGTACACACAGCCAACAAGCATATGAAAGAAAGCTCAATATCATTGATCATGAGACTAATGCAAATCAAGAGCACAATGAGATGCCATCTCAAACCAGTTAGAATGGCTATTACTAAATAGGCAAAAAATAACAGGTGCTGGTGAGGTTGTGGAGAAAAGGAAACACTTACACACTGCTGGTGGTAGTATAAATTAGTTCAACCATTGTGAAAGACAGTGTGGTGAATCCTCAAAAGCTAAAATTAAACTACCATTCAATTCAGCAATCCCATGACTGGGTATATACCCAAAGAAATATAAATCATTCTACCATAAAGACACATGCACACAAATGTTCATTGCAGCACTATTCACAATAGCCAAGACACGGAGTCACCTAAATGCCCATCAACAGCATGCTGGATAAACAAGACATGGTGCATGTGCATGTACACCATGGAATACTATGCAACCATGAAAAAAATCAGATCATGCCCTTTGCAGGAATATGGATGAAACTGGAGGCCATTATCCTAAGCAAACTAATGTGGGAACAGAAAACCAAATACCACATGTTCTTACTTATAAGTGGGAGCTAAATGTTGAGAATACGTGGAAATAGAGATGGGAACAACAGACCCTGGGCCTACTTGAGGGTGGAGGTTGGGAGGAGAGAGAAAATCAGAAAAAAATGCCTACTGGGTACTATGCTTAGTACGTGGGTGATGAAATAATCTGTACACCAAACCCCCATAACATGAGTTTACCTATATAACTTGCATATGTACCCCTGAACCTAAAATAAAAGATAAAAAGTTTTAAAAAGTCAAGCCACATCAGAGTGCTACGTATTTTATGATCCCATTTATGTGACATTCTGGATAACACAGAATCAGGAAACATCATTGGTTGCCTTGGGCTGGAGGTAAGGAAGGGGAATTGACTATAGTGAGGCACAAGAGAACTCATAATATGTGGTATATCAAAGTCTGTCTTTAAGAGAAAGTTCTGAGCTAATGGAATCCTTCTACATACTTGTGGTGGTGGTTACAGAACTTTATATTTTCAAAACTCATGGAACTGTACACCTAAAAGGGGTAAATTTTACTGTATGTAAATCAATATACCTGACTTCAAAAAATAAAAAATAAATAAAATATCTTATTAAATGTCTGTTTTCAAATAAATATAAATTATATTAGAGGAATTTACACTCAGGTGAGGAAAAAACACATTGTTCTGATAACACCTGAGAAAGGAGCTTAGCCAATTGTCCATTTCATAGCATGTAAACCTGCTACTATAGTATTTTTCTGCTTCTATGAAAGTTATCACTAATTTATTTGCCCCACATTGATGATCTGTCTGCTCTTATGTATTTAGATGGTGTGCAAATTCTCTGAAGTTTTCCCTCAAGACAGTATCCAGAAACTTGTGGTGAAATTGGATATTATTACCTTGGTATTCTCATGTAGAGAATACCAGTGAGAAGGCTTACTTCTCACTAAGAATACTTAGTGAGAAGTCTCACTAAGGGGCCTTCTTTTTGGTTGACAAGGCTGATATTTCTGGGTTCCTGACAATGAGAATGTGTGCAGAAGGTCTATTTCAAATTGGGACAATGACCTTTTAATCCCATGTGCACTTTTACTTTTCTTTTTTAAAAAAATTGTACTTGAACTTTGGAAATAATACCCTTTGTTCTCAATTAAAATAGTATCCTGCAAGAATTTCTATTTCTGAGTAAGAAGTAAGTCAAGACGAAAATAATCCATGTGAAATGACTTCCTGAGAAATGACTTTTGAGAAAGATTTTTAACCAATACTTCATGGGATCACTGAATTTCTTTTGATTTATTGATGGTGTATTGTAAATATGACACCCTGTCCTAACATGATAATGACATGTCTTCCTTCCTCCGATAATATGTGGTATATTAAAGTCTATCTTTAAAATCTGCATTTTGAATTTTGGGAGGCTACTCTGTGTGCTTTTGCTGAAGTCCTTGGCCTAATATTTATGTTGCATGTTCTAAGATAAAGCCTGCAAAATTGGCTTGGCTGATGATTGGGCATCAGTATGAGTATAAACATGTTTTCCAAATGATGCCAACACTGAATATCATGAGGGTTTAGTCAGTGGAACTACAGGAGAATGTTAAGAATGAAGTCTTGACCATATACAGCACACATGCCCTTTTCTGATGGGGTATGGAGGACACAGAGCTCTGATAAGAATACTCATTTAGGGTCTCCAAAACCTGCCTTCGTCTAAGGGACTAGACGGCTCACTGCAACCTCCGTCTCCCAGGTTCAAGCTCCTGAATAGCTGAGATTACAGGGACATGCCCCATACCTGGCTAATTTTGTATTTTTAGTAGAGATGAGGTTTCACCATGTTGGCCAGGCTGGTCTCGAACTCCTAACCACAAGTGATCTGTCTCCCAAAGTACTGGGATTACAGGCGTGAGCCACCGCGCCCTGCCTATCCTAAGTCTAAGACCTAAGACCTAAGTCTTCTTGGTAGTAAGTATATACGCATCATTAGGAGCAAACATTGGTTTCAGAAGCAATGCATCACATGTTGGAGTTGCAACTGGCTTGATAGAAAAGTTATGAAAAAAATATGGAATTGAATTCCAGCAATTGCATTCTAAGCTGTGCCCCACCAGGTAACACAGCCTGGGGACACTTTTTAATCAAGTCAGAGATTACCTTAGTGAAGGGAAGCAAGGAAGAAAATGATTTAAAAGGGAACGTGGTTATTATTCTTGAGAATCTTAGAGTCTAACGAGGGGATGAAACAGACTTGATGGTTTTAGAACATGATCAAACAAGGTCAGTAAATGAAAATACACTTAATGATTACCTAAAATTTATCCTAAGTTGTTTTATTTTTTGTTGTTGTTGTTTGTTTTTTTTGAGACAGTCTTGCACTGTTGCCCATGCTAGAGTGCAGTGGTGTGATCTCGGTTCACTGCAACCTCCGTCTCCCAGGTTCAAGCTCCTGAATAGCTGAGATTACAGGGACATGCCCCCATACCTGGCTAATTTTGTATTTTTAGTAGAGATGAGGTTTCACCATGTTGGCCAGGCTGGTCTCGAACTCCTAACCTCAAGTGATCTGTCTCCCAAAGTACTGGGATTACAGGCGTGAGCCACCGCGCCCCGCCTATCCTAATTTTTTCATGTAAAAAAGACTGTCTTCCTACTCTGGCAGAGGAAGTCCGTGTTGTGCAACCCCCGTGGCTCTAAAAGGTGCTTGAGGCTGGAGCTGAGAGCCAAGTGGACTCTCGTTTTGTCCCCACTTTTTGCTAGCTACATGGATTTAGGGGAAATTTCTTAAATGTTCTAAGCTTCAGGCTTTTGTTTTTTGTTTTTGTTTTTCTCTAAAATGGAAACATTTTTGTTTTTCTCTAAAACGAATAGTCTCTCTTTCATAGGTTTTTGTAAGCATTTGCAGACCATAAGGCTACGCGTGGAGAACACACATCCTTGCTTCCTCTCCAAGGCTAAGTGGGGACTAGTGGTTCTGGGCTGGGGTGATCAGAGCTTCCAAGGAGAATCAAGCTTCAACATCTTCACCCAGACCAGCTGCAAAAGGGAGGGTTATCCAGTTAGCTGGCTGAAGCATCACTCTCATAAAGTAACTGCTTCCCCTTGCAGGACGCTGCATGGAACATCTCCAGCCCCAGCCTGGAGGAGGACAAGAGGAGAGGCTGTCAAAGCAAAGAGAATTCTGCCTGGAGCCCCCTGGAGTCACAGAATGGGTGGGAATAGGTCAGTTGAGATAACCAAAGGTGTGGCATCTGCCTACTGGCAGACGCCCTGGCCCCAGTTTGTATCGTGCCTCTTTAGTCATCACTGCTCATGTTCTGCTAAGATGTTTGGTCACGAGAATAGGAAACGTCAGTGAGTCCTGCTGCAGAGCCACTTGAGAATCATGAACCAATGGCCAGGACAGGATAAATTCTGGGGCTTAAGCCAGAATGCCAACAAGCTTGGGAAAGGTCTAACCTGAGGTTCCTGTTCTAGCTTGGGTAGTTGGCTCTGCTTTCAGGGGAAAATGCTGTGGATGACACTCTTTCTTGTGGCTTTGGGGCATGAAGTGCCTGTCGGCTCCTCTGGGTACTGGGAAGGATCCCCCCACCATCCCTTAGGGGATCCTCCTGCCTGACACTGATCTTGAAACCCGGCTTATCTAAGACCTTATTCTTGTGTGATATTGCCTGATATAAACTCTTCTTACTTCCCCCACTCCCACATTCTTAGACTTGTTTCAAAGTTGTAATCATTACTTACTTTAGAATAAAAGTGCAGCTGAGAGTGCAAATGTCTCTCAATTGTGAATCAAGAAAAGCAATGCCAGACGGCAGCACTGGCTTAGTTTAGGACGCAGGAACCCAGACTATGCAGAAAGTCTGCTCTCACAACAAAGGCATGATGAATACTCCTGCTGGGGTCTACAGAGTTCTTCTTCTTTTTCTTTCTTTCTTTCTTTTTTTTTTTTTTTGAGACGTAGTTTCACTCTTGTTGCCCAGGCTGGAGTGCGGTGGCGCGATCTCCGCTCACCGCAACCTCCACCTCCTGGGTTCAAGCGATTCTCCTGCCTCAGCCTGGTTGCAGGCATGCACCACCATGTCCAGCTAATTTTGCATTTTTAGTGGAGACAGGTTTTTCCATGTTGGTCAGGCTGGTCTTAAACTCCTGACCTCAAGTGATCCACCTGACTCGGCCTCCCAAAGTGGGATTACCGGCGTGAGCCACCGCGCTGGGTCAAACCTGCCTTCTGCCCCGGTTAAACGACAGGATGGAGTGGCAGTGGAGAAGCTGTGGGTCCGGGTCGTGGCAGGTGGGTAGGCTGTCGGGAGCAGGACCAGGACTGTGTTTAGGGGATGTCCCAAATTGAGCGGTAGCCTTATTTCGGGGAAAAAAATCCTTAAAACTCACCCCACAATAGTCTCCCTCTGAGAAGCAGCTGTCCCCTGGAGGTATCAGAAAGCTGCACAACAAAGCCGTCTGGCTCAGTTTTGCAGTGGTCTAAGCTCAGCGTGTGTAAGACATCTTCTCCCACTGTTTGTTTCTTCTCTCACTCACTCTGGTTAAATGATAGATAAATCAGCTTGGCAGGAACATTATGTTTCTATTCATTTGCTGGAGTGCTGGGCCCACAGAGCAGCCTTGATAGTGTTCAACGCTAATACCGTGACGATCAGGCAAAGCCCTTGAGCCAGGGGTAGCCCTTGAGCTCATTGGAGAAAACAATGGGAAGGAGGGTTCTGTAAATATGTACAAGCTTGGGCACATTTCTCACCTTTGCCATTAAGTGGCTTCCAAAATAGACTGTATCCTGCGAGGGATTTGAATGGAGACATTCTTCCTGAGTGGGAAAGTATGTGCAAATTGTAGTGAGATCAAGCTGCGAGGACAGGAAATCTCACACAAGGGAGCCGACAGAGTGGCAGCAGATGAGCAGGCTAACGGAGTGACAGAGCCCAGGGGCAACGTGGACACTGCCAGCATAATTATTCCCGGACCTCGTCACCTTAGCCAGCTTGGCACCTGGGCCGTGGTTGCAGGTGGAGGATGGAATGCAGCCAGCCAGCTGGATACTGCCTTTCCAGGGCTGTCCTGGGTGCTTTGTTTGCTCTCATCCTGGGATGAGAGATGGTGGCTCCTGTTAACCAAAACACAACATAGGAAAATCGTATTTTTTAAGATGTTTAATTTTTATGGGTACATGATAGGTGTATATATTTATGGGGTACATGAGATGTTTCAATACAGGCATACAATGCATAATAATTACATCAGGGTAAATGGGGTATCCATCTCCTCAAGCATTTCTCTATATGTTACAAATATTCCAATTATACTCTTTTAGTTACTTTTAAAAATACAAAAAATTGTGGACTGTAGTCACCCTGTTGTGCTATCAAATACTAGATCTTACTCCTTCTATCGAACTTTATTTTGTACCCATTAGCTATTCCTCCCACCCCCACCCCACTACCCTTCCTAGCCTCTGGTAACCATCTTTCTATTCTCTGTCTCCATGAATTCAGTTGTTCTTAATTTTTAGCTCGCACAAATGAGTGAGAACATGCAAAATTTGTCTTTCTGCACCTGGTTTGTTTCACCTAATACAATGACCCCCAGTTGTTGCAAATGACAGGATCTCATCCTTTTTGATGGCTGAGTAGTACTCCACTGTGTACATGAACCACATTTTCTTTAATCATTTATCTGTTCACAGACTCTTAGTTTGCTTCCATATCTTGGCTATTGTATTGTGAAAAATAATAATTTTTAAAATAGACCACGTTCTATTAGCTGTGATTAGCTGTGAAAACAGACTTGTCGCCATTAGAAAATAGCCAGTCATTCAAAAATGCATATTTGCATCCTCTAACATGCCCAGCACAGTAGTTTGAGTCATTGCCCTTGGGAATTTAAAAGGCCACACACTGAGAATGCCAGTCCGCAGAGACTTGGGGTGAATTTCTCCAAAGGCTTGTGTGTATGTGTGTGTGTGTGTGTGTGTACCTGTTCTCCCCAGGGCCCTCAGCAGGGTACTGACCCCAGATAGCCCACAGTGCTCTGGGCACCTCAGCATGGCTTGGGCAATAATGGAAAAAACAGGAGGGCAGACACAGCTCCTGTTGTGGGAGCCAAGGACACTGGAACCCTGCAGTCCCTGGCAAAGCCCCCTTTCATCCTACCTTCCTCAGAGACCTCTGGATTTCACAGTCCCCAGGGCCCCTTCCTGTGGCTGCCTGACCTAGGAGGGACTTCGGAGAGGGAGAGAATAACAGCCGTGCACAGCACCGGATTGGTGACAGGCTTCCTGGTTTATGGGGTGGATAGAGGTTTCCCAACTCATGGTGTGGTGGGAAGGGGTACATGGCAGAGCTTACAGTAGTGTTTGCAGCATGGGGTCTGCCCCTGGATTCCTGCCCTGCCAGTACCCAGCTCCCGGGCCCACCGAACCCAGCTCTGATCAAGTTTCTCCATGGAGGAACCCATGGAAGATGGATCATGGAGGCCAATTGTCTCCATGACCTGAGGATCCGCTGAAGCACAGGCGGTCTTCCAAGGCCTTCGGAGCCTGGGTTCTTCTAGCTCTTGTCTCTAGCTGCCTCGCTTCAGTTTATTAGCAGTAGATAATAATAATTCCTTGCCTTTGAAGGGAGAGCATTTCAGAATTTTCAAAATCTTCTTGCACAAGTCATTTGATCTTCATGGCCAGCTTTTATGGGGGATATTATTTTAAAGATGGGGATACCAAGTCAGGGAAAAAAGAGAGAACTTCATTCATGTGCTTGATGTGGATGAGTTATGACTTGAACACAGGCTGGTAAGTGCCAGCCCTGTGCCACTGCCCCAGAAGGGCCTGGAAACCATGAGGCCCCACAGTGCAGCACAATGGTAAGGTCTGGGCCCTGTAGCCAGGCTGCCCACCACCGACTAGCCATTCATCTGAGACAAGCATGTTCATCTCTGCACCTCAGCCTCTGCATAAAATGGGACTACCACCCACCTCATAAGGTTGCATTAACACATGCTTGTTAGTACAAGTTGGTGTCCATAATGATAGCAGTCCTCTTTTGGTGCTTATTAAGTACCTGGCACTGTGCTTTGCACTTTATGGCGTTCATTCATTTAATCATCACAGTAACCTTAGGGGATAGATACTCCTTATTTTCCCATTTCAGAGATGAAGAGACTGAGGCACAGAGGCACAGGTAGACTAAGTCATTTCATAACAGCAGGAAGACCAGGGACCATGCCTCCCAGGCTTCTTCTTTTTTTTTTTTTTTTTGAGATGGAGTCTTGCTCTGTAGCCCAGGTTGGAGAGCAGTGGCGCCATCTCGGCTCACTGCAAGGTCCGCCTCCCGGGTTCACGCCATTCTCCTGCCTCAGCCTCTCGAGTAGCTGGGACTACAGGCGCCCGCCACCATGCCCGGCTAATTTTTTTGTGTTTTTATGGAGACGGAGTTTCACCGTGTTAGCCAAGATGGTCTCCATCTCCTGACCTCTTGATCCACCCTTCTCGTCCTCCCAAAGTGCTGGTATTACAGGCATGAGTCACTGCGCCCGGCCAACACCAGGCTTCTTTTAAAACAGAGGTTGGCTCGCAATAAATACTCAAAAAATATTGGCTGCAGCTGGGTGCAGTGGCTCACGCCTGTAATCCCAGCACGTTAGAAGGCTGAAGTGGATGGATCAGCTGAGGTTAGGAGTTCCAGACCAGCGTGGCCAACGTGGTGAAACTGTCTCTACTAAAAACACAAAAATTAGCAGGGTGTGGTGGTGGGTGCCTGTAATCCCAGCTAGTTGGGAGGCCGAGGCAAGAGAATTACTTGAACCTGGGAGACAGAGGTTGCAGGGAGCTGGGATCATGCCACTGCACTCCAGCCTGGACAACAGAGTGAGACTCCATCTCAAAAAAAAAAAAAAAAAAAAAAGCAACAACAACAACAATGTTGGCTGCTATTGCTATTGGGGTTGTTGTCGATGTGGGGTGGTGTGATATCTGGGCCCCACTATCCCAGACACCTCCTCTGCAAGTTAGTTCCCAGTGGCTGAACACCACAATCAAGACTTCAGTTTGGCTAAACAGAATTTTGTCCCCTGTTAAAATGCAAAGTCCCCCTGGAAAGGCTTCCATTAAACCTGAACTTACTTGGAAGCCCTGGTGTCAGTGAGTTCTAAGGCGATTATCTGGGGAAGTTTGATGGAGGAGAGAGAGAGAGAGCGCCTGACCATACTGCTTGGAGTGGTAATGAGGGACAGTGGTGGAAATGTGGCAGAATGAGGTAGAAATTAGGTAAAAAGGGAGGATGAGGACTTGTCTATCTTACGCCTTTTCCCAGCTGTTAAAATGATCCATATCGCGCAGGACCTCATTAGAGTTCATTCTCGGAGCACTTTTTTCATGAATTGTTTTAGGGCTGTTACGTGTTGGGAATCACAGACTAATAAGGCTTCTTTGACAGATGAGGAATTCAAAGTATGGCTAGGTCACACTGCTAGGCAGTAAAAAATCCAGAGCCAGCACCCTAGAATCCTGCCTGCCTGTATGAATACCATTTATTTTGCTATTCTCTGATAAGCTTTACAAGGAGTTATCGTATATGGCCTTTGCAATAAATTTTAAATTTTCAGTGTTGATTTTTCTTCTTGGCCTCAGCTTAGCAGTAAGGGTCAGGAGTTCTTCCTTGCTGGTTTTGGCACCAAGGCTGAGCCTTTCTGGTGGAGGGCTTGTCATTTAACGTGTAGTTTCCAATCTCCTGAAACCCAGGTTTAATGATGCTTCCCTGCCTTCCAGGTATGTAGTGAGGGTTAATTAGATGATGCTTGCACAGGGCTTTGAAGATTAAAGCAGCATGTAATTGTTATTACATATCATCTCTTCCAGAAACCAGGAATGCTTCTACTTCAGGGAACACTTGAACATGTCTCCACTCGTATCATTCACTTTAGGATAAAACTTGTCAGGCATCAGTGAACTAATGATACTGTGTAGCACACAGGGGATCAAACAGTCCAAACAAACAAACACTCAGAACTCCTTGGATCACCAGGAAACAGCTGTTGGTGGGCTTGGTGATGGAATGAGCCCATCCATTCAGCAGAGAGCTGCTGGGAAGTTTTCCCCCAAACTGGGTCCCCAGCATGAGAAAACGTGAGACATTAAGAGAATGTCAGGGCTCCAGAGACCAGAAAGTGCTGGAACAGACAGGAGAGGCACTATGTGACATTTTGGAGGAGCTGGGGCAGGTCATGGGAGAGGAGGGTAGCAGAGTGAAAGACATTTCTTACAGTGTTTGAAAATTATTTCAAGAGCCTCCTGATGGGTCTCCCTCCCTGTGGTCTGATTTCAACACACCAGTCCATGTACCTTCCACTGCCAAGCTAACTCTACTTCCATCAAGCAGGTCCGTGGTTTGTCAACCTTCAGGGCCTTCCTCTTGCCTAGAAAATAAAGTCTAGTTCTTTTAAAGCCATGCTATGGGTTTGCTGTGACTCTTGATTTTCTGCCTCTTGTTGATTTTCCTTCATGCTTTTTTTCCCTGCATGACAGCTCTCTTCCCAACCAGCTCATGCCACCCCATCACCTTTACCAGATGAATCCTTGACATTAGCCCAGCTGCTCTGTCCCTGCTGATTTTTTCCCTGATTCTGCAGTTCCCAAGAGCGCCCTCCTTTTAGTTAGCTCTGTTTGCTGTTCATTTACTTAGCACTTATCTACATTTTGTTATATTGGCATGTATCTGTTAATATGAATATTTCCCTATTTGCTATTTGGACTGCAAAATCAGGGAGACCAGGGCATTGTTTCATATAGTCATGCAGAGTACTTCATGGGAAAGTTTTTTTAGAGTTGGGGTCTTATTCTGTTACCCAGGCTGGAATGCAGTGGTGTGATCATGACTCACTACAGCCTTGAACTCCAGGATCAAGCAGTCCTCCTCCCTCAGCCTACCAAAGCACTGAAAATACAGGCATGAGCCACCATACCTGGCTAGGGTCAGCAAGTTTGAAACTCCATTGGGGGTTAGTATCTCTAATACTAACACAGTGCCTGACATACCTTAGGGGCTTTCCCCAGTTATTTACTGCTGTGTAACCAATCACTAAAAGTTAATGGTATGCAATACCAACAGTGATTTATTATTATGATCTCTCTTGGTCCTGGGGATTGAGTTGGCTCAGCTGGATGGTTCTGGCTTGGGATGTCTCATGTGATTGCAGTCAGATGGTGACTGGGCTGGGTTCATCTCAAAGGCCTCCCATGGTTATTTCCTGAGCTGAGAAGACTTGAAGAACTGCAAAAGCTGATGTTCCTCAGGTATGCCTCTCTGTCTATATTTGAGCTCTCCAGGTGGTCCCTCTAACATGTCAGCTTCAGGGTAGATGGACTTTTTGCATGACAGCTTAGGGCTCCAAAGACACATGCCCCAGAGAGCCCTGCAGAACTGCACCCTCTTTCTAATGCATCTGGGAGTCAAGCAGCAGCGACTCCACTGTGTCATGTTCATTCACAATGTTATATGCCAGTTCCTATTCAAAGGCAGGGGAATTAACCTCTTTGATGGGGGAAGTGTCAGAGGATTTGGGGGCATAGTTTACAACCACCAGTTCTCAATACACACTTCTTAATTGATTGAATGAATAAATGAATGGATGAAGCGCCATTTTTATTTATGTATTTTTTATCACTTCCAATATGAAAGAAAGACAATGTGATAGTGTACTGAAATTTTCTTACTATCTTCTTCAACATAACAAAAATATTTGTTTATTTTTTAACATGTTTACAACTCATGAGAAAGTGTGAATTTCTTTTGTCCTTCTTATAAAATCACATTATGTTATTGACTGGAATTAATGAGTGTGGACTTCATTTCTCTAGATATTAATTTCCTTCTGTGGTTGCCTCAAAAATACCCAACAATATTAGCTTTGATGAACTTTTGCTGTTATTTAAAAAAAATGTTTTTTAAGAGTCCAATGTCATTGATACCTCTTATTTCTTGTTCATCTCATACTAATGTACTACTTTGCTAGGGCAAGTTAAGCAAGATTTTGGAAACTTCATCAAAGTTTTTAGATTGCTCTGGGATTCCTAAGAGTAAAGCAATCAATAAAAGAGTGACAATTTTGTTGTTGTTGGTTGTTTTGACAATTTTGTTTTTTTTTAGGTTTAGGAATACAACTGCAGGTTTGGTATATAAGTAAACTCATGTCATGGGAGTTTGGTATATAGATTATTTCATATTTCATCACCCACGTACTAAGCATAGTACCCAATAGGCATTTTTTCAGATCTCCCTTCTCCTTCCCTCCACCCTTAAGGAGGTCCCAGTGTCTGTTGTTTCCATCTTTATGTTCATGTGTTCTCATCATTTAGCTCCCACTTAGAAGGAAGAACATGCGGTGATTGGTTTTCTGTTCCTGCAAACCAAGGATAATGGCCTCCAGCTCCATCTATTTTCCTACAAAGGACATAATCTCATTGCTTTTATGGCTGCATAGCATTCCATGATGTACATGCACCATATTTTCCTTATCTGATGTGCCATTGATGGGCATTTAGGTTGATTCCATCCATGTCTTGGCTATCATGAAAAGTGCTGCGGTGGACATTCACGTGTATGTGTCTTTATGGCAGAAGGATTTATATTCCTTTGGGTATATATCCAGTAATGGGATTACTCACACTGCTTTCCACTGTGGCTGAACTAATTTACGCTCCCACCAGCTGTGTGTAAGCATTCCCTTTTCTCTACAACCTCACCAGCATCTGTTATTTCTTGACTTTTTAATAGTAGCCAAAGGATGACAGTTTTGATGTTGAGAAGATGAGCTAAGTCTCTCTCATTCCCTGCCATCCTAGGTCTTCTAGGTCCAGTTGCTCATGTGGTTGTCCTTGAAGAATCTCATAGCCTCCAACATTGTTCTTAGTGACCAAGAAAAAAGCTTCTTTGGCCCTAATGTATTGGACATCAAAACTATGACTCATCTATTCTGATGGCTCTGGTGGAAGTCATTAGAACATGAGCATCTCCATCTGATGCTTCCTGCCTTTGCCTACAAACCTGAGCCTGCATCTGAGCCATGTGACTGAAACAACTTAGAGGAAGCCTTGGTTAGTCCATGGCTCTCTAGTCCTGGTCATTGACTCAGTAATATTTCTTGTTTACTTCCTCAGTGGCAGGAAGTATCACACCTGGAAGGTTCTGTAGAGGAGAACACACTGATTAGAGTTGAGTTTTGTATGATAAGGTGGTTTGCAGCCCAAAAAGTAGTGGAGATTGACAGCTGGGATAAGGTAGTATCAGGAAGAGGAAATGGCTGGGCTGAACTTCTGGGAGTGTGACCTGGGCCTGAGAGCGAGTAAAGGCAATCCCTGTAGTGGAGCAGAGGGTCTGGAGGGGGTTGAGACAGTGAATGAGTCAGAGGCAGAAGCTGGGGTCAGACTGTGAAGGTCTTTGAGGCCCTGCTAAGAGCATTGTTCTTTATTCTTTAGGAAATGGGAAGCCATGTGTGGTGGGAGGAATTTTAAGAGGGAAGCAATGTAGATTCATGTTTGAGATAGAGAATTATAACACTGGCAGCAATGTGGAGGGATGGAAGACTGTTTAAAGAAAAAAGGAGAGAAACTAGAGTGAGGAACATTTAGAGGGCAGCTTAGTGGTCCAGGAAAGAGACAATGGGGCCCGACCTTCAGCTGTAAGAGTGAGAATAGAGGCAGGACACAGAAGGAGAGATTGGGAAGGCCCACCTGACAGGACTTGGGGTCTGGCGTGGTTGAGAGAGAAGGGGGAGCTGAGAATACATGTCTTGGGTGGCTGACAATGTCACTAACAGACCTAGGCATGTGGCGACAGGCATAGATCTGTGGGGAAAATCAAGAGTTCAGGACTTGGGCCAGGCACAGTGGTTCATGCCTGTAATCACCGCATTTTGGGAGGCTGAGGTGGGAGGATTGCTTGAGGACAGGAGTTCAAGATCAGCCTGGGAAATATAGTGAGACCCTTGACTCTACAAAAAGTAAAAAAAAAAAATAGCATGGTGTTGTGTGCCTATAGTCCCAGCGACTTGGAAGGCTGAGGCTGGAGAATTGCTTGAGCTCCAGGTGTTCAAGGCTGCAGTGAGCTATGATTGTGCCACTGCATTTCAGCCTGAGCAACAGAGACACTTCGTCTCGTCTCTCTTTAAAAAAAAAAAGAATACAAGAGTCAGGACTGCACAAGATGAGCTTCAGGAACCTTAGGAAACACTCCTCCTGAGGCAGGGCAGGTGCAGTCATTGACTTCAGGGGGTCTCCCCCGTTATACGGACACAGAGTCGTTTTGCCACCTGTCACTTCCTTGTGCTTTCTTCCTCTGCTCTTTGCAACTTGGTTAGTCAGACCAGGCCCACGCCTGGGAGCTGGTTAGAAAAGTGGTCTCCAGCCCCACCTCCACCCCCCAGAATCGGAATCCACACTTTAACAAATCCCCAGGTGATTCCCATGCGAAGCGCTGCCTTAGAACTCTCTGGTCTCTCTTGTCCTCCACCTCCTTCTTTGCCCACATCTTAATAACTTTATTGAAATCTCAAATGTAAAAGGATCTTCTTATCTTCAGTTTCAGATACTCAGTCCTGGCAAAGCATTCTGATTGGTGATGAGGGACGCACTATTCAAATGGCAGTGAGAGACCTACTGCTGATCACTTTCAGGGGTCCTGGCTGGCTCATGGAGGGAGGGAAGCTCTGTGAGGACAATGTTGTTAGTAATAATTTCTTCTGCTAGATGCCAACTGAAAAACAAGTCCCCAGCCTCTGGGGCAGGGGCATTTGGCAGAGGCAGAAGCTGCTGCTCATTCTAAAGGCAGTCTTTTGCCCACTGAACATACTCGATCCTAAATGAATTTCTTCTTATTGATTTTGCTATAATTGGGGCAAAAGCTGCTGCTAAGAATACACTCATTTACCTTATGTTGTGTTGCTTACAGAGTGCCTGCCTTTATTTCCCTGCACCTTCTGTCACTACTCTCAACAGGGTGGATGGAAACCTGCTAGGTCAGTTTCCAGACAATATTTATGCAGTCTTTTTTTAAAAAATACTCTTCTAGGTCTCTTTGTCCTTACATAAATGGATGCATTGCTTTCTACCAAGGAATTACTTTTTTTCATGGTACTGACCTGCAGGCCAATGGGGTAAGTGAAATTATTTTATATTGACTGTTATGTAGCGGATCCTTTCCTGTGCTATGTGAGGGGGAGTTAAGAATGTTGAATGTCATCCCAAGGGCTAGCAAGAATGCATATTACAGTCTTCTCTACTTCAACACAGCTGAGAGACGGGCTGTTCTCTTTTGAAACACCCACAAATATCTGGATCTGAGATTCTTTATATGCCAGTCACATTTAGGCTTGATTATTTTTAGTCTGTAACATATCTAGGAGGATACAGGAAACTTCTAACTGGCCACTCTTTCACAAATAATGGCAATGAATGTGGTGATCTCTCCCTTGGTTAAAAGATCTAAAATATAATAAATGATGGTACTGGTTTGCTTCTAGAAGTCCCCAAAATATTTTCTCCTGTATCCTTGCAATGAGTAAAAAAAAATGGCCTCTCTGTCATTTTAGAAGTTAAGAATTTTTAAAAGTATATCATTTTCAGTACGAGTCACATTCTGCTTCTGAATAGCATGTGCCTATCTTTCGAAGACATTAGGCTGTCTAAAAAATAAAACCAAAATTCTAATTTTCTTAGTAGAATTCAATTCAAGTTACATTTCAAACCATTTCTCCTTTTATGATAACTCTAGCTACTGGAATTTCATAATTACATCTTGAAACATTAGCTTAGGATCATTAAAAGAAACACCATTTTAAAATAGCTTACAACCGTAAAAAAAAAGGATAAAAATTTAACCGATCGTACTGCCACACCACATAAACACACACATATGGGCATGTGCAAACACACACTCCCTCGATCATGCACAGCGTGTAATTCTGTGACAGGCAAATTAGCTGGCTGTGTAGTGATTTCGCATATAGTCTTGGTTCTTACATTTGTTTAGACCTAGCTCATTTCCCTGGTGCTTAAGCTGTTAGCTTGCATGCAAATACCTGCTTCGAGGGGGCTGAGGCCTGCACTGCTTTGGGCCTAAATTGATTGCTGAAGTTACAGGACTGAAATGCCTCAGGTAAAAAATTCAGTCAAAAGAAAAACATTAAGTCGACAGCTATGTAAAGCATGCTGCCTGACAGCTGGGGATGCTGGGAGGATGGAAAAGCTACCGCAAATAAGGTCAATGGAATTAACACTCAATTACCCCTTGACTATGAAAGGGCTATCGAAAGGAGTTGCCACTCATCCCATTACATTTCTGACTTCAGTGAATTTTAGGTTAACCCCCTTTTTACATTAACTATCCATAAATTAAAGACAACTGATTTATTTTTTTTCCTCTTCCTCCCTCAGTTTAAAAATGTTCTCTTTAGTATTTATAGCTGCTTTGGCCTTTAAGTGCAGAAAATTGCATTAATATGACCAATGCTACTCCTTGTGCCACATTAAAAGAATAATTCCAATCTTAGACTCTTTTTTTCTCCCCCTTTGTCTACTAACCTCATTATCAACTGCCTGCCTTCCTATAGGGTACTCATTCTCGTGTGCTTAGCGAGTGTCCAACTTCTCCAGATGAGTATCTACGAAAAATATATAATGTGGTTTTATATATGCTCTGAGCTTGACCTAAATATTACTGTAGAGTACTCCAGGTTGAACTGAAATATTTTTAAATCAACATTTGTTTTTCCATTGATTGTCCTTGGCAATCAATCATCTTTTGACCCCTGAGTAATAAACCATTGTATGCATAAACCATGCTTTAATATTTTCCCCTTACTTTGCTATGATAGTAATTTTAGTAAGTATCTCTGTGTTTATTGAGTTATCTGGGGGTATATATCCAGAAATTCCTGTGTTATAGAATACGTGCTTACTTTACTGTCTGTTGCTAGTTCGTACCAAAATGGCTGTAATAAATGTTTGCAAAGTCACAGTGCATGTGATAGTTCCTATTTCTCCACAGCCTTGCTGACGTTGGCTATTACCTGAGTGTTTATTTTTTATCAGGGTAGCCATCGATGCCTGTAAGCTGGAATTTCCTGAAGACCTATTACGGAGTAGGCACATCTCTTCCCCATTGTCCCAATTTCTACTTCAGAAATCAGGTTCAGAAATCAGAAATGGGTTTCCTCTCTTGTTTTTACTAATTTGTGGGAGTTTCTTCAGAAGCCTGGGTATTAACCCTTTCTTGGTTATATACAGCAGAACTATGTTTTCTCCATCTGTCATCTGACTTTTAATCTGCAGTGTATTTTGTAGAGCAGAAATCCTTAATTTTGATGTCATCAACTTGTTTCATTTCCCTCTTTAGAGTAATAGTTTTTCTGACATGTTTGAGAAATCCTTCCTGATCCAAAGTCATAAAGCTATTTTCCTGCTTCCCTCTCCCTCAGTACTTATTTTATATAAAGGTTTTAAATCCATCTGGATTTATTTGCTTATGGAGTGAGGTAGGGATATAACTGGATCATTTCATGACAATGAGCTGATTTTTCCAACAGCATCAATTAAATGATCCAGTTTTTTCTCTGCTTATGTGTGATGCTGCTTCTATTATTACCCACTTTTGATAGGGTACAGGTCTGGTTTCAGGCTTTCCATTTTGTTCTCTTGCTCAATTTTTCTATAACTGTATTAAAAATGTAGTATTTTCATGATTTGGCATACTCCGTGTCTTAATATCTGGTTGGGTAATTTTAAAAACATGACTCTTGTTTGCCAGAATCCATCAGAGGTTTTGATTGGCACTGCATTGGTTTAATATAATACTTGGTAGCTTTTTGCGTTTATTTCTGCACGTATAGAATACTTTCTCCAAATAGCACAGGAACTCTGCAAATTTCAATTTCAAAGTGTTCAAATTTATAGAGAAGGAATGAATTTCTGTGCCACATTAAGTTTTAAATTATTCAGTGGTATGAAGAATTACCTGTGATGGTGGTTTTGAGAAACTCTTATCTCATGAGTCCTCATTTGTTGATACGTGAACTCACCTACTTACTGAACAGTTATTGAGCACTGGCTGTGTATAAAGCACAGTACTAAGTGCTGCCAGTAAACATTTCTAAACTTCTATGTCATTCGCAAGTTTTGCATGAAGCTGCTATACGTACTCCTTCATTGTTAGTAGACTTAACTACTGCTTGAACAGTGAGACTTTGGGGATCTATACTCTGTATTAAGAAACTCTGCTTGTATTTTTAATAATGATGTTTGCACTGTCAGAAATTAATGTTGTCAGATTTGGATCCAAATGCTGGTAAATATTCTCTGGAGGTCTGGACTTCAGTCCATTCTGCCACCGGTGAGCCAGGAGGTCGGTTAAATGGTCTGAGCTCCCATTTCCTCATCTGTGAAATTAAGACATAGGACCAGATGTTTTCTACAGTCTCATTCACCTCTAAAATGAATTTATGAGTCTCTGACAAGTAGGACATGGAGGTTCTTTGATTACACATGAAAGGGTACCTTCGGGTCTTGGTAGTGAAGTGACTGCCTGTCATGGGATGGAATAAGATCCTGAGGTAGGTTGCTATGGAGCAGAGGTCTGCAGGAGAGGAGGATGTGGGTCATTGAAGAACATACGAGGCCAGGATAATGGCAAAGAAATACAACCCGTATGTGAAGGTGGAGGGTAGATTTTTCTGGTTAAAATATATCTGAGCAAAGGCTGAACATCAGTGAGAGGTGAGAGTGTCAATTGTTGGCAGACGTTAAAATAATAATTAATAATACTATCAATAATTAATTATTATGTAATTATAGAATGCTATTAATAATAATATTATATAATGCAATTATATAACATTATATTTAATAATAAGTATAGCATTTGTCTACTTATGCAATATAAAGTGAAGTCATACATTATCCATTTGGCCCTAAGAATCCCATCTTTATTCATGTTAAGTATTCTTAGCATTATTTTGCACCTGAGGAAACTGAGGCACAAGAGTTCCAACAGCCTGTCCACCAGCTTGTCATAGCAGCACTGGCACTTCATTGTCTTCGGACTCCCCAAACCCCACAGTTTCCACCTTACTGCAGTGCAGAGTTTCAATCTGATGAGATAAGCATGCAGAAAGGGCCTGTGGTGATTTCTCTATCTAGGGACTCAGAATGAACTATCTTAAACCTGAAGGGTTTATTTCACTATCTTAAGTAACCAGGGCTCTGATGGAAGCCCCCCTGATTAAGGAAGAATTATGCTCTACCTTGATTTTTAAAACATCTGAGTTTATACCTGTTGTTGAGAGAAACCTTGCCATCCCGGGGGCTTTTCAGACTCTTGACTGACCTCTCCAGATCAGACAGTCAGTGTGAAGTGCAGCAGAGGAAAAAACAAACCCTGATTTCCTTTCTTCATATTCGTGCCCCTGTGTTTTGCAGCTTCCTGATTTCATAGCATAGGAGAGTTTCAATTAGTCAGCATATAATTGACACGTTTTTTAGTTCAAATGGCCAACATGGGCTCTTATCTTAAAATAGCATTTAGAAAACAGATGGAAATGGGCTTTGAGCCTGGCAAGTCTATCCAAGCATCTGGAAAACCCCTGTTGTTAATCAGGGCATGGCTGGGAGCCGCAGGTTGCACATCTTGTAGCCTTTATGTAGGGCTCACGGCCTGTTTGTCGTGATTTACAGAAAGATGGTTTGGATAGCACTTCCCTAGAACTAGCAGGGATTCTAGCAGTACTCATCAGAACTTTAGATGCTTTGAATTTAGATTTTATTTTTTAAGACCAAAAAAGATTTCATTTTTTTTCTTTTAATTCAAGCTCATCTTTCTTTTTAAACCACATTCATTTTTAACATCCTAAGAAATGGTTTCCCAAGAAAATGAAAAAGAAATAAAACAGGAGAGATTCTGTAATTGGCTGCTTTAAGTTTTCCAAATGTGTTGAGTCCATTCTAGTTACTATGTTACTTATTTTTATATTGCCAGACTTCCCTGGGTATCTCAAGGGAGAGACAAAAAGGTAACAACTTTGCTTTCTATTATAAGAAAGGGACAATTGATACAGATGGCAAAAAAGTGCATCTTTATGATATGGTTATATGAGGTTTTACTGTTTGCAAACTAGACTTTTGATGGTACGATAAAATTGTAAAAAGTTCCTGCTGCCTGTCAGCAGAGGTTTTGATTTGTTGTTATTAGAATATCTTAGGTGATTTAAATGCTCTAGCTGGGTTGAGAGACGTTGATGCCTGGATCATCCCTGACCTGAAGCTGCTCATTTCCTTAGAAGCCAAGTATGGAAATAGACTAAGGAGGGCATTTTTTAATAATTAAAAATTTAATATGACTCAATTTATTTAATTTTATTTTCAGTTAATGGAACAATTTTAGCTGTATAGAAACATAGGCAGAGAGTACAGAGAATTCCCTTGTACTCCCCTGCACTCAGTTTTCCTGTTACTAACATTTTACATTAGCATGGCACATTTGTAACAAATGAACCAGTATTGAGTCACTGTTAATTAAGTGCACGGTTTATTCAGATTTCCTTAGTTTTTACCTAAGTCCCCTTTTCCGTTTCAGAATCCCATCCAAGATATGGGATCCCCACATTACCTTCAGGCATCATGTCTCCTTGGGCTCCTTTTGGCTGTGACAGTTACTCAGATTTGTTTTGGATGACCTTGAGTGCTTTGAGGGGTACTGGTCAGGCAGATTGTAGGATGCCCCTCTATTGGGATCTGTCTGATATTTATCTGATGATCAGGCTGGGATTAGGGGTTTTGAAGAGAAAGAGCACAGAGATAAAGTGGCCATTTTCCTCACATCACACCGAGGGGACATTATCAATTGTCGGTGTTGACCTTAATCACCTGGCTGACATAGCCTTTATCAGATTTCTCTGCCTTAAAGTTATTCTGCACTTTCTTTCTATATTTTATTCTTTGGAAGGAGGTTTCAAGAGAATGTCACTATTAAAAAGCAGAGAGTTATAGTTCCCCCATTTAGAGTGGAGTATCTACATAATTTATTTAGATTTTTTATGCATGTGAGATTTGTCTTTATTTCCCTCTTTATTAATTTATTAGATTGCATCTTTATATCAGTATGAGCTTATGAATGTTTATCTTACACTTTGAATTATAATCCAATACAACTTGATTTTGTGTTCAGATGGTTCCAGCTGGGAATTCTTTTTCACTGGCTTCTGTCCCATTGACACACCCCCTCATTATGGTGGGATTTTTAATGTTTTTTTTTTAGTCATTTTTCCAAGCCACCTTGGTTCCTTTTATTGGAGAATGGTATTAGAATCCTAGATCTGGGAGCTCAGTTTATTTTTAAGAAATTGAAATTCCACTGGGTAAAAACTCTTAACTTAGCCTGGTCTGCTAATGTGCTGTTCTGGTAAATGGAATATTTGTATCAACTGGGATTATTCCATTCATATTATGACATTTTGGAGGAATTTGTCCTTAATTGCTCTTAAATTCATTCAAGTATAAATTGTGATATTGGTTTGTGAATAACATGCTCTCGAACACGTTCAGAAAGTGAAAACAAGTTAGCTGGGTCTGTTTGCACTCTAGGTTTGGTCAAGTATTTGTTTTCAAGGTTTGCTTCTAGGTAAATAAAACACACTTTTTTAATCCTTCTCCCACCCACAACTATGACCCCCCAACCACGATATAAAATGAGAGGGCAACACATGGATGAAGTTCTGAGACCTTTGTGTTACAGAGTCACGGAATCCCTAGTACTATTTTTAACACAACTCCTGTATTTTAGTAAAAAGTGACAACATTTTGGTGTGATAGGTCACTGCTTAAGAGCTAGTAGAACTGCTTGATCATAACTCAATGTAAGTATACGCACAGGGTTTGAAGAAAATATATCAACATGTTAGGAGTGGTGCTTGGTTTCCCATGGCCTATAACTGACTTTTAACGTTTTCATTTTTAGTATTTTTCAAATTTAAGAGAAAATGAGAATAAATCAAAATGAAAATTGAAAACACCTTTTCACTTTAAGGACCTATGCAGAGGCATCCATGGGGCTCCACCCAGCTGTCCCACCAGCTTCCTCAGGGATTGCTGCCCTGGTACCTTTTATCTTGCACTCTGCTCTTTATCCACCCTACGGAATTGCACAGGGCTGGAAAATTACTTGTTCACTTCACTCTTCTCAGTATAATTTTGCATTTTGAAAGTGGAGTTTATCAAATACATGAGTGACTAACTGGCAGAAAGTGTAACAGAGGAACCTTGTGCTTTATTCTGGAGTCCGTGCCCTTCGTTGTCTCCATATGCACAACCGAAGGAGTTCATGCCAGACACTGTCATCAATGCCTTTTGACCTTGCCCAAATTGCTTCACTCCTCGGCCCCTGTTTCCATGTTTTGAAAAATTAAAATTTTGAACTGTGTAAGTTTGTAAAGTCATTTCCATAGTGAAACATGATGTAGAAGGAAAACTTTTTTTGGATCATTTTTAAATTTTGTAACTATCTACAAGATAGTTTTGGGTGATTATTTTTCCCTTTTTTCACTTGGACATCGTTCCTAAATTTTTGATGAAATGTTTTTCATGATTAATTCTTCCCTCACCAAACAATATGTAAGTTTACTCTTTGGTTGAAGGAAATAACACATATTTAATTTTATTTTTCACCTTATGTACTTGTTCATTTGTCCCTTATTAAGGGACAAATGAGGAGACTTGTCTTCCTTGGACAGAAGTTTTTAGGGCAGTAGTTTTTAAAGATTTTTGGTTCAAGGTTCATACTACTGCCATTAAAGACTCAAGAGAATCAACTCATTAAGTATTTGGGAGTCAGAAAATGTCAAACTTTTAGTGAGTCACTAGTGAGCTGGTAGGTATTTTTGCTAAGCCATTACTTTATATCAACGATACCTATAGAATCTTATTTAGAAAGCACTAATAACAAAATTGGTAGAAGAGAACTTAGGGATCATCTTATCCAACTTTCTCATGTTAAAGAAGAAATGGAAGGTGAAGAAGTTGGGCAGCTGGTTCAAGATTCTAGAACTGATTAGTGGTGGAATTCCTATAATCCCGCCTACTCGACTGGTAGAAACTACACCACAAATCCAAAGTTCAGTTTATAACAGATGCTAAAATATGGGTAGCGTGGGGCAAGGGACACATGTTATGCTCGTCACTAGATCCGTATTGCCTAGAACACTGCTTAGCTTGTTGTAAGTATTTGTTGGATGATTAACACTGAATAATGATTCATAGAACACTCTGAGAATGTCTTGGGCTTACCAAACGCACCTTTGTAATATAGCACTCAACGTTCCTCCCATTAGTTTTTGTTGAACACTCAAAACATGTCAAACATTGGGCTAGCTGCTATGGCTACAACTTTGAACAAAAGTGGATGTGGTCTCTGCCTTCAGGGAGCTTGCAGTCTCATTGGGGTGACAGAAGAACTACAAAAATAGAGGTAGAATTACAAATGGAGCAAGTGGTGCAAAGGAGAACAGTCTCTGAGGAGCCATCTTAGAGAGATCTGAGTGGTCAGGAAGGATGGAGAAGCTTCTCTGGGGAAGAGGCTCTGGCCTGCAATGTCAGGAAGGAGGAAGCATCGGGTAGGTGAAAAGGGTTGTACTTGTTTATGCTGAGATTGAAGATAATTGAAGAAAAGTTTTGGGAGTGTGTGGTGTGTGCGTATATGTATGCACATGGGAGAGACATGATCAGAACTGACTTTTATAGAGATAATGCTCCTAAGCCATAAAATAGTTACCGTAGTGCTCTGAGGAAAATCTGTTATGGCTATACATTGTCAACTTAAGAAAATTTTAATCTAGCCTGATGGTTTTATATATAATATAAAATCCCAAGTGTTCCTGTCTTTAGGTGATTTTCCCACTAAATTGTCTTTCTGCACTCCCTTTTCCTCTGTCACTATTTTACTTAATAAAATAACACACACAGAAGTGCCATCACTTAGGTTGTGGTCTTCAACCATTAGAAGGCATAAGAATTGCCTGGGCCAGGCGCAGTGGCTCACATCTGTAATTCCAGCACTTTGGGAGGCCGAGGCAGGTGGATCACCTGAGGTCAGGAGTTCAAGATCAACCTGGCCAACATGGTGAACCTCGTCTCTACTAAAAACACAAAAATTAGCTGGGTGTGGTGGTACATTCCTGTAACCTTAGCTACTCGGGAGGCTGAGGCAGGAGAATCACTTGAACCTGGGAGGCGGAGGTTGCAGCGAACCAAGATTGTGCCACTGCACTCCAGCCTGGGCAACACAGTGAGACTCCATCTCAAAAAAAAAAAAAAAATCTCCTGAAGAGGTTCCTTACAATTTGGATCACTGGGCTGCACCCTCCTAATATTCTGGATAAATTGATTTGTGGGGGGAGGGGAGCTCACTGATTTGTCATCTGACTCAGCTATTGTGTCCCCTATGAATTTTTCCTGCTTTCTCAAATTGATCTCTTCCAAATTCTCATAATAATTTGTTGATTTATCTTCCATAGTCATTGCAGTGAACCTGAAATATCAGAAAGTATACGCATACTTGTTTCTTTGTTGTAGTTTTGCAAATAATTATCTTTCTACGCTGCATTACACGATCACAGCACATTAGCAGTGTACTACCTCAGTAAATAAAGTTAATTTTATAACAAGGGCAAAAAAGAGATCCTTTTGGCAGTGGTAGAGTCCATAGTTTGGGAAAAAGTCAGAGTGGATTTGAGCCTCAGGGTGCTGAAGTTCAAGTGCAGACAGTGGAGTTGGAGAAAGGCAGGAAGGCTGGTGATGGAGCAGAAGAGGAGGGTGAGGGAAAGAGCAGTGTCATGGCTTCCTCTTTATTTCTGCCTTGAGCCTATGGATGAATTATGAGGTTATGACTTCTTTGCAGTAGAGAATACTGGAGGATAATCAGGTCTAAAAGCTGGGTGGGAACCACAGTGAAGAAGTGGATATTGAAGATCATGCAAATGATGTACTTGAGCTTTTCTTGAAAAATTACCTAGATTGCCCTCAATAATTTTAGAGTTGATGTAAAGGTATTTCGAAGAATTTTATAAAGTTATGCATACGTTTTTCTTTCCTTTTTTTTTTTTTTTTTTTGAGACAGAAGTCTCTCTTCTGTCACCCAGGCTGGAGTGCAGTGGCATGATCTTGGCTCACTGCAACCTCTGCCTCCTAAGTTCAAGCAATTCTCCTGCCTCAGCCTCCTGAGTGGCTGGGATTACAAGTGTCTGCTACCACACCTGGCTATTTTTTTTTTGTACTTTTAGTGCAGACGGGGTTTTGCCATGTTGGCCAGGCTGGCGTTGAACTCCTGACCTCAAGTGATCTGCCTGCCTTGGCCTCCCAAAGTGCTGGGATTACAGGTGTAAGCCACCATGACTGGCCTACACACACACTTTTGTACATTCCCACCAGGCCACTGAGTACAATTACCATGTGATAGACGTAGGAGGGAAGCAAGAGGGCATCCTGTTCACTTTTGAGTTGAGGGAATGGAGGCCTGGACATGACTTCCCTAAGGGCCCCCGTGAGTGAGTGACAGAATTGAAAATGCAACCTTCTTCTCAGCATAGGATCTCTGCATTGCACCAACTGCCTTTTAATTCCTTTGTTCCTTGTTGCTGAATAAAATTTGAATTTTTAACATTAAGTATTTGAGTTGATTTCAGGTTTGGGGAAATCCTATTAAAAAAGAAAAAAGAATCCTTCCCTTCCTGCCTTATTGTTTCTTGGATATCCTTAAGCCTCCCTGGGGAACCTGGAGGCTGATGAGAATCCTTCAGTGCCAATCTATCAGCTCTGTCTGGGGCCACAAGACTTGAACTTAAATCCAGTATTTTATCTCTTGTTTTGTGTCTACACTCCGGAAGTGTATTAAAACACATTGGCATGTGGCCTCTTGACAGGGACTGTGCAAAATATTCTGTAGCCATGAAAGATCCCAAGAAATATTCTATTTTGCTGATATTGTAGAAATACATCTACAGGACAGAATTTTAAAAAGTCGACTGTGTATTTGCTTTGTTTACATGGTACAATTGTTTTGCTAAACTAGTCATATTTATCTTCCCCTTTGGCCCTATCTCAATTGGCAGAGTGGAGAGAAATAGAGATGTGAGAGGCTGTTATCTAGGTAATTCCATGGAAAATATATGTACTCTTTCAATAGTTGAAATGTTTCATATTTACTAGAAATAAAAACCGTAAGTTAGAAATCCATTGTTTTCTTTAGTTGCATATGTTAAACTGAAGGAGTCAGTCCATGACAGGGTTAGGCTGATGATTTTGAAGTGGATTGATCCAATTTGACTATTCACATACTGGAATTTTAAATCACCTAGACAATAGTTAATTTTATCATGTTTCTACTTTACCTTAGGCAAAAGAAGAAGGCCCACTACAGATGTACAGAGTTCATTTGAACCATGTGGGTGTACAAATGTTCCTGCGGCTTCTCCCTGTGGACCAAGGTCAGGCGAGGGCAGTACCCACACACTCTCCAGGGTTAGCTGCCTTCTCCCCCGAGCAGTCCTTATGTAGTGAGGGGAGCTGAGGGGCATTGTAAGAGTCCCAGACCCCAAATATCTTCCTAACTTCCTCTTTCCAGAATGTTTGTGTGTCTTGCCTTTGTGTGTCAATCTTTTCATAAAACCCAATAGAGTGAAATCGTATCTCATGCCCTTATCAGAAATGGAGGAGGCAGCAGTCTATTAATTGTAGCATGAGAATTGGTGATTGATATGAGTCCCGTAGGTGATACTGGGGTGCTAACAGGGTCATTGGGAAGCCAGTAATGAATGAAATCCACCTGGTCCTAAGTTTTCCTAACGTTGGCCAGCTGAACCTACAACTCAATACTTCAGTTTGGGAGTGCATGTTGGTAGGATACCCCAATCACAGAAAATTTCTTCAGGTCTTGCTTTCTGTTTATATAAAGTGGGAGGCTGGGTACATGGCCTCTGACATGTCCTCTTGGACTCCCTGGGGCCTTCCTTTTAAATGATGTAGTTGACAATGAACTCTTTGGAGAGGTAGCTGCTGCTGGCCAGTGTGTTGCTGGCAGGGTGTTTTCACCCAGACGCTGCTGGATGTGATGTAGCAAATGCTGTAGACGCACGTGTTCTCCTAAGCTGCAGCAGTTTCACGCCATGGCCTTCCTCAGTGAATCTGGTATCATCAACGCTGGAGATCTGCTAATAATTTATGAAGTGCATGAAAATATTATTCTTTCTTTCTTTCTTTCTTTATTTTTGAGACAGGGTCCTGCTTTGTCACCCAGGGTGGAGTACAGTGGTGTGATCACAGCTCACTGTAGCCTCAACCTTCTGGGCTCGAGCGGTCCTCCCACCTATGCCTCCTGAGTAGCTGGGACCACAGGCATGCGCCTCTACACCCGGATCATTTTTAAATTTTTTTATTTTTGTAGAGATAGGGTCTCACTATGTTGTGCAGGCTAGTCTCAAACACTTGGCCTTAAGTGATCCTCCTCCCTCAGCCTCCCAAAGTGCTCAGTTACAGGCTAACTGTTTTTTTTTTATTACTTTTACTTTTTGTAGAGACAAGATCTCACTATGCTGCCCTGGACAGTGTTGAACTCCTGACCTCAAGCAGTCCTCACACCTTGGCATCCCAAAGTGTGGGGATTACAGGTGTGAGCCATCATGCCTGGCCTGAAAATCTTACTGAGAGAATGTTTTGGGGAAAAAAGCTGCATTCACTCAGGCTAATAGGCTAGAAAGACGCAGTGACTCAGGAAAACATGCATTTGTGTGGTTAGAGAGCAAACCTGTGTGAACTATGATATAAATGTGAGTGAAATAATAAGTGGGTTTGAAGCTTTAAGAGGTATGATGGGTTGAATTCTAAAGATTTAAATGGAATTAAGAAAGAAATACATATTTTTTAACTTCTCTCATCCTTTTTTTGTTTTCCTGAAAGGAAACAAAATCTAAATAACAGAAATAGGATAGGACAAAAAAAAAAAGAACTCAACTTTTCCGGTAAAGGAAATATGTAAGACATAATTATAGAAATGTCTATAATGGTTTGAATTTTTGCAGGGTAATGGTGCACATTCCCAGACACATTATTTAATCATGATTATCTTGGATAGAGTCAGGTTTTTCTTGACACCATTTGCTTCTTTCCATGGTATCTGGGGTAAACACCTTAAATTGGATCTTTTACTTCCTAAAAATAATAATCACAGGTTTTTACATCCCTTTCCATTTCTGATACTAAGTCAATGTGAATCCTTACATTACATCTGCAGTTTGACTAGGACTATATCTCTACATGAAAGTTTCTTGAGAAATGATTATTTGACAAATTTTGTTTTTTGTTTGAGCATTTAGTATGATATAGAAACAACTAATGACCTGACCAGACAGGTACTCGACATTGTGCAGATGTCAATATCCATATCATTTAGATTGGATTACAACAATGGAATTGATTTTTAGCATAAATCAAGCCTAACACCTACCAGCCACTTATCCAAAGAGTGAATCACATTTGAAAGAAAGAGGAGTCGTGTCAAAGTTTTTGTAAATATATGACGCTGTAATTTTCTAAATCTATTCATGAGACTATTGGCTCAAGTTTGGGGGAAAAATGCAACCACTTGGAACCACTGAATTTCAGGTAATTGAGAAGCCATTGCTGTCATGCTGTCAATAGAAGTCCCGCTGTCTATCTGAAGTTCGCCGCAGCTGCTGGCGCTTTCGCCCCCACCAGATTTCAGATGAACTGTCATGGACACTCAAATGAACTAGAGCTATCTCTTACATAGAAGCAGATGTAGCAGAAACCAAAAGCAAGTCAAAACTATCACTCGTACACAATTCACAAACGTTGCCTCTTTTTGTTGCCAAAATAATCTATGTTTGGGTGATGTATTGCTAGGGGGCAGAGTTAAACATTCTGTAACGTTTATTCCAAACTAACAGCTGAAAAATGCTCCAAAATTAATAAGGGATTACATTATCTTTTAAATTTCTTGTTCAACAAATAACATCATTTTTCTGTTAGGCAAAAATCTAGAACTGATCAAGATGCTATTATTAATTACTAACAATATTGCGATCAATAAAAAGATGCTTTTAGTTTGAAAACCTTCTTTTAACCTTTTCTAAGACTCTTTTTAATTTACTAAAGCAGACAGTTGAAGAGTAAAAATTAAATTAAATTATTTAATTTAAATTAACAATTTAATTAACAATTAAATCATTTCTTTGTCTCTATAAGACATTTTCCCTGCAATAATTGTTTTGGTACCATGAATAATAAATTGAGAAAAGCAAACTACTCTTTTTAGAGCCTGTTATGGGCCAGTCACTTTCAAATGCATCCTGTGGGTTATGAAGTATTACCTTTATTTTTTAAACAGGGAAGATTAGGCTTAATGTGGTTAAACTGTTTGCCCAGACTCTTACTATTAACAAGTCCTGAGGTTTGTACTCACACTTGCCTGACTGTGAAGCCTAACTCTTTGAACATGCCATTCAGACAGGGCATGAGAAACATCTCCTCTGTCACCAACAGTCTGAAAGAAAGTCAGCTATTGAAGTCCAACATAAGCTACTGTGTATTACTTTTCTTCCAGGAGTCTCAAATTACCGATGGACAATCTGGTGTGATTGTTACTATCTCATGCTTATTAAACAGAGTCACAGTCTTGGGGCCAGTGGAGAGAGGAACAGTGTAGCACTAAAGGACATTACCAAAGTGCATTAGAGACATTCTTAGAAGCCTGTTGAAAGGAAGATTATTCAGCCTCCCCCACTTCCCAGTAGCAAAAGTACAATTTCTAGGTCTAACAATCACCCCTTTCAGACTTTTCTGAAGTTGTGGTCTCTCCCAAAATATTAAAAATTAAATAATATAGTAAGAAATAGTTTAATCTTTCAATACGGACTCTGAAAGTTTCTTTTCAAAGAGTGATAGGATTTGACAGAGCAATGCCCAGCTGTCTAAGTTCAGCACATGTAAAAATCCAGGAAAGTAACAAAGATAAAGTGTTTGTCATGTGTAGATTAAACCACAAACAGCAGCAAGCTATAGTAAGGTTAACGTGAGATGTGCAAGGCAGTTTCCTCTGTATTTGGACGAGGTGGATGCGCTGTAAATAAATTCAGTCATCTCAAACTTTTATTTCTTCATCTTTGAAATGTTAATTATCAATTCTAGCCATTACTGAGTGTTTGCATGTGTATGTGTGTATATGTATGCGTGTGTAGGTGTATATTCTGTGTGGGTGTGTTTTTTGTCTGTGTGTATTGAATAATCAAATGATTAATTGTTAATTATTCTTTAAATAAGAAAAACTACCAGAAAAATACAGTTTATTCCAACTTTTATAGAATATGAACTAGAAATATGTGATATCATTGAAGACTACATTAAAGATTACATATTTTTGCTGTATAAATGTCTATTGAAACAAGTTTTTCCTAGATTTATAGAAATAGTGAAGGTGATTTTAAAAATTCCAAATTCTTCATAGGAAAATAAAAATTGTACTGTGACCCGCTTGCTAGCCACTGTTGGTAATGAGATAATTAGAGGCAATAAATATACTAACGTATTGTAGCTCTAATATACAAGTTAATAAAATAACATTTTGACATTATATAGAAGTTAAAACTCTTAAAGTGGCTTTGCTATGTAGCAGGTGCCCAAGAAATATTTAAATTCAAATTTAATTTTTGAATGGTTAGTCAGTGTTAGACACTAGGGAAGAAATGTTTACACCCATGATCACCTAATAATTTCGGTGTGTTTTTTTGTTCCAACTTTACAGATAAGAGACTTGAGAAAATAAGATCTAAGAAATATGTCTTGCTTTGATTGCTAGGAATCCTAGCAACTAATTAAACACCTGACTAGCATCGTAGTTTTACATTTTGTATATTGTTAATTTTGTTCATCTTTTCTTACATATTCTTACATTATTCATGTTATTTTTTTATTTTTTAAATTTTTTAATTTTTTATTATACTTTAAGTTCTAGGGTACACGTGCATAGCGTGCAGGTTTGTTACATATGTATACTTGTGCCATGTTGGTGTGCTGCACCCATCAACTCGTCAGCACCCATCAACTCATCATTTATATCAGGTATAACTCCCAGTGCAATCCCTCCCCCCTCCCCCCTCCCCATGATAGGCCCCGGTGTGTGATGTTCCCCTTCCCGAGTCCAAGTCATGTTATTTTTTAACCTGTTGTATGTCTCTCTGTAAATTACCTCAATTTCTTGTTTTCTCTTTTGTTTGATTTTGTTGTAAAAAGGGAAAAATTAACTTGATGATTAAATGACATGTAATGCTAATATTCACCTCAGCTGTTGTGTTTTGCTAATTTTTGACAGTCACGGCTGGAACTCAGGCTTCCTGACTCCACTCCTCCAGGGCTAGATTCTCAATGATCATAAAAGTCTCAGGTGAAATTACTCCTTGTAAAAACTACAACTCCACCCTCAAATAATCCATGAAGTGGTTGGTGAGAGACAGAGAAGATGAAGATTTAAAACAGAAAACAAACATACTAATGGACCAAGAAGCCATTCAAGCAGCATCCAGGAGCAGAGGGGACAGTCCCAGGTTTGCTTCCTTCCTTCCCTTCTCTGATCAACCCCTTTAAGTCTGCAGCCTGAAGTTACAGACCAGACCTCACTTAAACCGAGTGAAAGGAGAGGAAGCAAGTCTGGCCACGCAAGGCTCCAAATCAGAGGGAGTTTCTTTCAAACAGGGTGACTTGGTTAACAAGAGGCACTTTTCTAGACATCAAAAGGCAGACACAAATGGAAACAAATGCCAAATGGACCTAATCAACCCTAATTGAGCATATTTTGTCAACACACTGTCAGGAGACCTTCTTCTGTAGACACTGGTGATGTCAGGCAGCAACGTGGACTTAGCCAGTGCAGCTGTAAACTTACAGCATATGAAGTTTAAAGCAGTGGGCTGATTCTGAGAACCACATTGCAGATCCAGAGCTGTCATTTGCTGTGGCTTCTCTGTCATTTGTACCTATGTGTTTATGCAACATCTATCAGACAAAATTATTTTCAGTGTATTGACATTCTCCAGAAAAAAAAAAAGAGAAATGACTTTAAAAAGTATCTTCCACACAGGTGTTTATTAAGTGTTGTTGGGCATATAAATATGCAAATGAAAGAAAAATGACAAAGTGAATTGAAATGATGCCCAATGCAAGAATGTTGTAAATTTTTGTTCAACAGAGAGGATCCCAATTTGGTGAGAAACATAACTGCTTCTTTTAATGCAGAAGTGCTGTGTTACAGAGTTTTAAGGATGCAGAAACTCAGAAAGCTGTGACCTTGGATGTCATTTTTGCTGGAGAGAACCAACATGATATGGAACAAATTATAACACTGAGAATATTTCTCTTGGAAAACAGAGACAGATCTGTGATTTTAATAGATTAGCAAGTAAGCGTGAGTTCTGCATGCAAGCACAAGCAAAACAACGACTTACTAGATCATCAGAGGAAACTCCGGAGCAGCAGCACACAGTAAGGGCTGAGCTGTGTTTCTTGAAAAGTTACAGCAAGTCAGAGGAAGGAATGTGTGAGTCATGAAATCACAGGTAGCATCTAAATGGCATTGGAGAGGGAAAGGAGAGGGGGTTACGAGAAAAACGTTTTAGGGTCTCGGCTGGGGTAAAACTAAAAGAGAGGCTCTGTGGGGAAATCATACAAACTAACTTATAGAGGAAGTAGGAAAAAATCAAATTGTTGGAGCACAAGATTTTGTATGTTTTGCTGCAATGCCACTGACAATTTGAGGCTGCAGGCAGAGGAACCAAAGATGGTTAATAGTGCCACAGCCATTTCTTTGTTATTTTAGTAACATGCAACTGAGCAAGAATTAAAGGAATAAAGAAGACTTATATTCCTGATTTAGCATCAGATTAAAAACAAATTTTTATCCATTTTGATAAGTTTTCTTAAACGTAATACAATTGATGTGTTTAAGCATCATTCTTTTGGCCACCTCTCCCTGACAAAAGAGCCCAGAAATTGGAGGTATCAGAGGAGGGCTGGAGAGTTTGGCAAGACTAGAAACCTGGAGAAGCGAGGAGAAGCCAGAGGATGGATTTAAACATTCCTGTAACCCATCATCATTATCAATGAGTTTCTCTTCGGTTCCCACATTCTTTTCTTCTTTGGCTCATGTGTTCACTCATCAGATACTTATTCTGCCTTAACTATGGGAACACACTGCTCTGGTATCTATAAAGGATATTACATAAAATAAAGGAAGAAATCCCAAGGGTGCTAGGAACTGTGGGACAATTGAGATACATTCACTTACTTTCCTAAATTCCAATTGTGCACTGAGTGGAATGTAGAGGCATTGTTTTGTAACTTTGGCAAGGATAGCGATCCCTTATTTGGGCAAGTTACGTAAATTTATTAGGGGTGAAAATGTGAAGTGATTTGCATCCTTGTAGGGCCAGAAGATTGAGAAGTGGCTTCCTTCTAAATTCCCACTAGACTTCCCTTCCCCCAGTAAAGACAGAGCAACACACCACCCACTCCCTTCTCTTTTGTTGTCCTGGTTGTTGATTTTAGAAGAAAGAGTAATGAGGACTTTGAAGGTTTATCATAGTGGGCAACAGGAACTACTCAATTTAATCTGTTGTCCTTTCCCTTAATTTTAAAATTACAATTCTTGCACTTCAAATAGGCTTTGATCTTTTTTCTAACTAGTATTTGCAGAACTACAGTCTGGATAATTTGTGTCTAGTGTATATCCTATTGATACAAATGTCAGGTGTACATACACCCACTTATTGGGTTAGCCTAATTTATCATTACCAGATTTTCATGTCTAGCCTAGGGCTGGGTTGTAAGAGAGACAAAGTACTTCCACATTTTCTTCTGCTTGCCAAAAATTTCCCTGCATTATATTACGTTGAGTCTTTGATTTTTTTTGTCCTCAAATCTTGCTTGACTTTATTTGTGAGTTGAATTCTTTTTGTATTTTTATTTCCATTTTGTTCTGAAAGACATTTTAGAAAGTATTCTTTCTTTCTTTAGGATTTGCAAATTATTTAAGGCAGGATTCTTCCAGCAACTGGAGTGCAGTTTTTCCCTTATGTTTTATGCAAACACTTTATCTTCAAAGGAAAACCTAACAACCCTTTGTATTTACTAGAAAACTGCAGACGAACCATCATGTTTGTTAAGTAAGTGAAGATGGTGCAGAAAGCTCCTGGTCCATCTTACAGGCAAGGACACAGACTCATGGGGACATCTTGCAGCTCGCTCTCGATCTCCAAGCCCGCTAAGCTGAGTGAGCTCCCTGGACTCTCTCCCAGGATGTCACTGTGTTGTGCTGCTTCAGCCGCTGCTGTCTTCTGCTTTAAACACCTTATGCAAGACCCTCCCGCTTCCTTTGCTCCAACCACTCTGGGTCTGCTGGTCCTGCCTGCTATGGCAGAGATAGAAGAAAGAAGTACCTCCTGGATGTGATTGTGTTCTGGGAGGCTAAGAGGCTCCCTCTGGCTTTTCCCTATCCCGTGGAAATGTCACACCTGTAATCCCAGCACTTTGGGAGGCCAAGGTGGATGATCACTTGAGGTCAGGAGTTTTAAGACCAGCCTGGCCAACATGGTGAAACCCCATCTCTACTAAAAATAGAAAAATTATCTGGGTGTGGTGGCGCATGCCTGTAATCCCAGCTACTCAGGAGGCTGAGGCAGGAGAATCACTTGAACCTGGAAGATGAAGGTTGCAGTGAGCCAAGGTCGTACCATGACACTCCAGCATGGGCAACGGAACTATCTCAAAAAAAAAAAAAAAAAATTGCCTCTCATCCACTGTGCTCTGTGCTTACCTCTTCTGCAGTGCTGTCTTAGTGACACAAGGAATGATGAACAGACTTCCCTTCCTGGGGCCTCTCTATACATCTTGCCTGCTCTGCATTCCCCTGCTCAGACATTAGACTGATAAACATTTGGGGAATGGAAGAGGGAAGAATTCTAGAACCCACCAAGGAGGCATGCATGAACATGCTTTTCCCCGAGACTTACTGACCTCAGGTAAACGGTCAAATGGTTAACTACAAATCTGATTTATGTCCTGACAGAGACTGAAAATATGGGGGGTTTGCCAGAACTGTGAGTTATGCTTTGCATGTTTGTTTCCCCAGCAGCACTGGCTTTCTTGACTTTATTTTTCTGTCTTGACTCCATCTTCACTCATCAAGTTATGACCTCTCAGTCACCCAGACTCGCCCTTGGTGATGCAAGACTTTCTCTCTTTCTCACTGTGGGGAACAGCATTGCTCCGCTCCATCCATCCTGTTTCACGCCTTTCCAGCTTACTTTTAAATCCTTACTGATTAATTCTGTAATTAAATGATTTAGATTATTTTAGGGATACAGAGGATAAAATGTCAATAGAAAGAGATCTTACTGAGCTCTGTGTTTAAGGACAAAACTAAATACTAGTAACAATTATTTTGTCTGCTTGACTTGTTCACAAAGTATCTTTATGAAGGTACTTATTCATATGGTAGCAATGCAACCAAATTATGCATATGGCATAAGCTAAAATTTACCTTCACAAATACTTATTTGATGAAAACATGTTCTCAAATTTTACATGTAATTTATTCACTGATAATTAATGTAGCACTTGGGCCCCTATGTAACATTTTGCAGTTGATCTATTTCTGCAATTTCCATTGGCAGTGTCTGTGAACTAGGCTCCCATGATATGATGTGGGGATACATTTTCCATAACTGGTATCTGGTTCCTTGCTCTTGCTTGGTACCAGTTCTCTCTGTGAAAAGAGAGGTGCTCTAAGAATAGCTAATGATTCTTTATTGGATGTTTTCGAGAATGATTCCAGACCCGAGGATTCCCAAATAAGATGTGAATATTGAAAATACCTTATACCTTTAGTGGTGCCCATAGTGTACCCATGGGATAACAGAGACTAAAAGTGTTTTCTGAATTTGAAATTCTCTTTATCAGAGCATTCTTTTATAACCATCTCTATGTGCATTCAGCAAACATCTACTGGTTTGTTGCCAGGCACTGTGCTAAGTATTGGAGGTAGCAAGATGAAGAACATGGAAACCCTGTCCACAAGTTTACAATGAAGTAGGTCAGAAACATGCACGAAAATGATTACCATTCCATGCACCATGTGCCACCACATGTACATATACGCACTCACATTCAGGGCCGGCTTTATGGGTGCATGATTTGTGTTGTTGCACAGGACCCTGTGCTTAGTTAGATGGGGCCCGTACTTGGTCTAATACTCCACTGTTGCCATGTTGAAATTCCTCACAACTTTTGAACAAGGGCTTTATATTTTTATTTTACTATGGGCTCTGCAAATTACGTAGCCAATCGAGCTTATAGTCATACCTTCTTCTTTTTTCTTTTTTTTTTTGACTCTTGGCTCTGTTTAACACTGTTAGCAAACTCAAAGGTTTGAACAATCCCCTGTGCAATAGAAATAACATATTTCACACGTTTACACATCAGGCTTTGGGCTTTTATTGATGTTCCAGTAGTGTAGCTTTTGTATTTCTATTTTAAGAAAACAGCCTGTAATCCCAGCACTCTGGGAGGCTGAGGTGGGTGGATCACGAGGTCAGGAGATCAAGACCATCCTGGCTAACACGGTGAAACCCCGTCTCTACTAAAAATACAAAAATTTAGCCGGGCGTGGTGGTGGGCGCCTGTAGTCCCAGCTACTCAGGAGGCTGAGGCAGGAGAATGACTTGAACCCGGGCGGCGGAACTTGTAGTGAGCCGAGATCACACAACTGCACTCCAGCCTGGGCGACAGGGCGAGACTCCGTCTCAGAAAAAGAAAATAAAACAGTGTATCTTAGACCCTGGTCACCAAGACACAAAGTTAATTTTGAAAATGTGGTAATTGTGGTAAATGGATTTTCTTTTTTCATTGCTTTAACATACATGTTTTCTCTTTATTTGCATCAACTTTTAAGTTCCAGGGTACATGTGCAGGATGTGTAGTAGGTTCATTACATAGGTAAACATGTGTTTGTTGCACAGATCGACTCATCACCCAGGTATGAAGCAGAGCATCCATTAGCTATTCTTCCTGATGCTCTTCTGTCCCCACCCCTCCCTGACAGGCCCCAGTGTATGTTGTTCCCACCATGTGTCCATGTGTTCTCATTGTTCAGCTCCCACTTATAAGTGAGAACATGTGGTATTTTGGTTTTCTGTTCCTTGCATTAGTTTGCTGAGGATAATGACCTCCAGCTCCATCCATGTCCCTGCAAAGGACATGATCTTGTTTCTTTTTATGGCTGCATAGTATTCCACAGTGTATATGTGCCACATTTTCTTTATTCAGTCTATCATTGATGGGCATTTGGGTTGATTCCATGTCTTTGCTATTGTGAATAGTGCTGCAGTGAACATATGCATGCTCGTATCTTTATAATAGAAAAATTTATATTCCTTTGGGTATATACCCAGTAATGGGATTGTGGGTCAACTGGTATTTCTGCTTCTAGATCTTTGAGGGATTGCCACACTGTCTTCCCCAATGGTTGAACTAATTTACATTCCCACCAACAGTGTGAAAGCATTCCTTTTTCTCCACAGCCTCACCAGCATCTGTTGTTTCTTGACTTTTTAATAATCGCCATTCTGACTGGTGTGAGATGGTGTGTCATTGGGGCTTTGATTTGCATTTCTCTCATGATCAGTGATTCAACATATCTTTGTTGAGTGCCTAATAACTGTCAAGCACTGTTCTAGGTGCAAGGATATATCATTGGACAAGACAGCAAACCTCTCTGCCCTCATGGAGTTCATATTCTAGTTGGTGGGGAAAAAACTTAATAATCAAGTGATGTTATGTTACATCATGTTTGAAGGCGGTAGGTGCTATGGAAAAAGCAGAGCAAGGGAGGGAACATCAGTATTCAAAGAGGGAGTCCAGTTTGAGTAAGGTCAGGAGCTGCGGTGTAAAACGTCTTTTCTGTGTGTTTGTCTTTAATAGCGTGACTTTACTATTATAACTAAAGAGTTTCACAAAGCCATGAGAGTTATGTAGAACCCAACGGGGTGTCATATTACTATCTTTAAGAATTGGAGGCGAGGCACGGCAGCTCACACCTGTAATCCTAGCACTTTGGGAGGCTGAGGTAGGAGGATTGCTGAAGCCCAGGAGTTTGATTTCTTCTGCACCTCAGCCACAAATTTCTCTGGTTAATAATTAATCTTGGTCAACTAAATTGGAACAAGCTGGAAACACCCATTTGTTTGGAAATCCATAAACACTGTTTAACCCTGGAAATAATGAGCATAGTTACAGAAATAATTAAGTAAACCTGACCCACAATACTCTATTTAACAGAGTGATACCCCATCTCTACAAAAATGTTGTAAAAAATTAGCCAGGTGTGGTGGTACATGCCTGTGGTCCCAGCTACTCAGCCTGTGGTCCCAGGCTGAGGTGGGAGGACTATTTAAGCCCAGGATGTTGAGGCTGCAGTGAAAAAAAAAAAAAAAAAAAGTGGAGGTCTTCACAGAACAGGAAAAAATAAAAGAAAAAAATATTCTTGAATCCGATCTACTGAAATCAGATGATACAGCCCAAAGAAGCAGAGAAGGAAGTTAACTGTGCCTGAAAAGGGATGAAAAGAGCTCAAATTTGAGGGAAGAATTAAGTAATATGGAATTTTAGTCCAGGGTTGTCAGCTGGGAGGCCTAGTCTTCTGTATGATGTTATAGATTCACTGACACAATGACTAAGATTCCACATGATTTATCAGTTTCTCGGGTAAGAAACTGATTTCTTGTGCACCTCAGCCCCAAATTTCTCTGGTTAATAATTAATCTTGGTCAACTAAATTGGAACAAGCTGGAAACCCCCACTTGTGTGGAAATCCATAAACACCATTTAATCCTGGGAACGATGAGCATAGTTACAGAAATAACTAACTAAACCTGACCCACAATGCCCTATTTAAGAATCATCTATTTATACATGTTTGGGCAATTTACATAGTGGCCAAATCAAGATATCTAACAAATAGGCCTCATGATTCAAATTTAAAATATAGTTGACATTATTGTGCTTCAAAAGTTCTACGTTTACTAATTGTGTAAACAGTATTAATATATTAATAAAATCTAAAATTTGTCAAGCTTATGCATTAAATTTATTTCATTTATAAAAATATATTTTAGAAAGGTTCTAGTTCTTAGAGGCAGTTGAGGAACATAAGAGAAATCAAACATATTACATTTTGGTATGCAGTTGAAGGCAATTAATGAAGTTGTAGAAGACTCCTTATGAATGGATGTTGGAGGATATTTAGAGCACCTACAGGTAGAGGTGAGGTGGGAGGGCAGGCAGCCACACAAACCAGTGCGGCCAGAGATTCAGGGACTGGGACGTGAGAGGCATGTGTAGGGAGTGATGAGTGTGAATGGTGTGGCTGGAGCCTGTTGAGATAGGGATGGGGAGGGGAAGTCAGGCTGGATAATTCTATGCTCACTTTCAGCTTCCCCAAACACTGTTCCAAACCTTACCTCCAGTCCTAAGAATGCCTCTTCTTCCATTCAAACCCTCCCTTTGAGACTCAGTTTGAGACTCCCTTTGAACTGGTTTGTTCCCTTACTCCAGCATGGTACCTCCCCTAAAATTCTTGTCCACACTAGTCCTTTGTCAGGTAATCACATATTGTGTTGGACAGCTTTCATGATGAATTATAATGGGACAGGAACACTTATTCCCAGCTCCTCTTGTTTCCAGGAGGGAGGAATTTTTCCCTGAACACTCTGGCTTCTCACGCTGATTGGTGAGACTGGGATAAAAAACTGGGTGGGCATAGCTTGGCCCTTTCCCCTCTCCTCCTCTCTCCGGAGCCAGGCTGCCAGATATTATAGTTTGCTTCTTTGCTTGAGAAGGTTCCTGGGGACAACTTCAACGTGTGTTTTTGACTAGGTGGGTTTGTCTTATTCTGGGGTTTTGTGTTAGAAAGTCCATTATTGCCTCACAACACACATTTTCCAACCCAGTTATTCACAGCAATGAACGTACTCTAAATTTCCATCTTCCTGCTCCTTACCTATTTCTTAATTGATTTAAACATGGTTATGATAACTCTAAAATAAATATTTTATCTCTACAATGAGACCACTCACACAAATAGGGAAATAATATGTGCTTTTTTTTACCCCTTGGGTCACTCTCTTGTTTTTTCAGGAAACATTTATGGTTTGTCCGCCATATCTTCTGTAGATAGATACTTTTTTTTTTTTTTGTATAGGGTTATACTATATATTAGGACCATACTATAAAAATGTTCTACTACAAAGACACATGCACACGTATGTTTATTGCGGCACTATTCACAATAGCAAAGACTTGGAATCAACCCAAATGTCCATCAGTGACAGAC
>NW_012117488.1:13720579-13744757 GCF_000951035.1 Colobus angolensis palliatus | reverse complement strand
AAAAAAAATGTTAAGGGCTCAAATGTTTGTTGACTGAATGTTAAGGAATTTGGACTTTACTTCATAGGCAAAGAAAAGTAATCAAAAGTAAATAAGACAAGGTCAAAGTCTCCCTCTCCTTTCTTGGCTTAGAGATCAGGTTGAAAATGCAATGGAAACAGGCTTCACTGCACATTTATGTATAAATCACTGGTTGTTCCCTGCATTCAGGTTTTCTAGGACTAGCATAAAGATACCACAAGGTAAATCTAAAGAGTGGAAGGGGTGATGGCGGCTGCAGAAAAAACAGGTTGAGAATATTTAAAACAGATTCCAATAAGTGTGTTTCAGCAGAGAATAGTGGAACACTTAGGCATAGAAAGTGACAAAAGGACTTCCATGTGTCTACCTTTTGCTGTTTTTCTTGTCTCCTTGCAAGGTACCCTAAAAATCATGGTAACTAAACAAAACGTTTATTGATTTTTATGCCGCTTGTCTCTTTAAGGCCATAGTACCAGTCCTGCCAGGCTGTTCATTGGCACAGTCCGGCTGTTTTGACAGGTGGATCCAACTAGATCTAGAGTCTTAAATTTATTGTATCAAGATACAGATTATGACACCTGATAGTTGACAGTAAAACTATAACCTGGAAGGCTCACATCATTGGATTTATTTACAACAGAGGAATGCAACATGTCAAATAGCTGCCTTATAGATAAATGGAGCCAGAGACAAGGAAGATCATCGTTTTACTCCTCTGCCTGGGAAAATTTTAGCCCTGCTGGGCTATGTCTGGGAAAAGATTCCCATTCTGGCTTCCTGCTGCTAGGAGGATTGGCCTAACTCAAGGCAGAATTCAGCTCAGAGCATTGAAGAGTGGTGCACACAGACCCTCCAGGCAGGGTGCATGGGGCTCCACCCAAAATCTGCAGTCCGATACTGCATGATGCTTAAAAAAATAGCTCTCTCTCTCTCTCTCTTTTTATTTTTAACCAGAGGCGTTTCATGTAATGAAAACCAAAGGCTTTGTGGTTCTTCTCAGGATGGTGTGCTACTTGTCAGAATGTGTTTGCAAAATCAGAAGGAGCCTGAATGAACATGTGTGTGTTTAATTCCCCGGCCAAGTCCACCACCACAGCAGGGGCTGGCACTCTGTGTGATATTGGTTTTCACCAGCTGTTTGGGGAGCGAGACACATGACAGGTGGGGAAGGCTGGCAGACGCAACAGCTTGCCTTCTTGTTGCCAAGAAATAGATCGGCCAGCTACAAATGTGGTTGATCTGAGGAGTGGGATGCTTTTTGCATGGCAAGGACAGGATGGCCACCCTGACAGTGAAAGATGCCAGTGGATCCTGGGTGCGCCTGGGTGGTCCCGATTTCAACCACTGTAGGCGCTGTCAGAACATGTGACAGGTCGGTCAAACCCTGGGTCCTGATACATCCGTGGACCTAGAGAGGTTGACAGGCATCAAGTAACACCTGTTTCCTCCAAACTGCACTCAGTTGTCACAGAGTCTGAAATTCCATTATTAGGAATTCACTACTTTGGTCTTGAAGCCCTTTGTAAAAACTTTCAGGGGACCCCATTAAAGCAGCCGATTTCATAAGTAGTGACTAATGGAGAGCAAAGCACTTACCACGAGGTGAGTGAGTATCAGGAGTGAAAGAAGCCACAGAGGGCTCTGAGGCCCTCCTCCAAGACAGCACTTATGCTGAATGCAATTTCTCTTTTTCCTATTAGATTATGACCTGTATAAGATCAAACACTAAATTTTTTTTATTTTTGCCTCTCTGGTTGCTACCCACAACTGTATTGACATAAATAGGAAACTCGATGAAGAGCTGGAAGCTGAATGCAGCCCATCCTCAATTGTATAAAATGGCTGCACACTCGCATGCCCAGACAGTTCTCTTTCTCATCTCGTACCCTTGAATTTTATGTATTGTGTTGACCAAAGAGTTCCTTGTGCAGCCAGGTTGGACCAATTTCAGATGCAATTAGTCCACTGAAGAGAAAGTTGGTGGGTCCAAGGTCCCTTATGTTTATTTGAGGAATTGGATAAAATTAGGTTATCCCATGTCATCACACTTCACTGCAAGCATACAGGTTCCCATTCAAAGTGTGTACAGTTAATCTAAAGAAAAATTCACCCACCCACAGACCCTAATTCTCCCAGCTGATAACCCACCTTTTATTTTACTAGAACAGAATATGCCTATTTTCAGGAGCACAGATTGTCAACTTCCTCCCTGCCCATCTTCCATGTCAAATTCATTTATCATTTCATCCATCTTTTTTCTGCTTCTCTGTGGTAGAAAAAAGTGTAACCTCCTCTTTCTCCCATACTTTATACCACTTCTCCTCATTCTTCCTTTCTTTCTCCTTCTTCTCTATCTACCCTGGTGTTCTAGCTTCCTTCTACCTTTCTAGTTGACCCCAGACTTAAACAAAAACTTTAAAAAAGTCTTCCATATAGCCTTATTTGATGGTCCTTTTTCTTATTCTCAAATATGTTTAGCTCTTCCATCTTAAAAACATTTATCCTCAAGTGTGCCCTGCTTCAAGGCCTCAGCCTAAAGCCCAGTTCACAAGTGCCACACTTCTAGAAAGAGGAGTCCACAGCTCCCTGTGTGCCCAGCTTCCAGTCATCTCCTCCTTATGGCCTTATCATTTTGCTGATGCTGGTCTTGCTAACATCACCTCACAATTATCCTCTTCCCAGGTCTCTTTGTCATTGATCTCTTTGTGGAATGAGACATGGTGGACCATGCCTTCCCACATCTTTGTGGTACACTTCCTCTTGCTTTCATTCCTGACTTCCCTGCTTTTTCACCTTAGCGTCTCTAACAGTCTGCCAGGGCTCCCACAACCCTGTACCACAGGGCAAGTGGCTTATGCAGCCTAGACTTATTTCCTCACAGTTTTGGAGGCTGGAAGTCTGAGATCAAGGTTTCAGTAGGGTTGATTTCTTCTGAGGCCTCTCCTTGGCTTGCAAATGGCCATCTTTTTCTTGTATCTTCATATAGTCATCCCTCTCTGGATATCTGTGTCCAAATTTCTTGCATGTATAGGCACACCCATCACATTGGCTACCTATGTAACCTCATTTTGCTGTAATTACCTCTTAAAGGTCATATCTTCTAATACAGTCACATTGCCAGGTACCAGGGGCGAGGACTTTGACATATGAATTTGGCGGGGGGCGTCATTGAGCCCACAACACTGCCTAATGCCAGATTCTCCTTCTTTGCCTCTCTTATTTTCTGGTGCTCTCTGCAATTATCTCAGACATTTCCTTGTGTTCTGTCTACATCTGTGTTTCTTAAGAATGTGGTTGTAGACTTCTGCTTACAAATATTCATCCCTTTGTCATGTCCCTGACCTCTTGCATCTTCTGCAAGAAGAATCTCCCAGGAGAGATTCAAGGAGTGCATCTTTTGCAGCATTCGTAGATGATTCTTGCGCACCTCAGAGTCTGAGAACTAGAACTCTGCGTGGTGCCTGGTCACCTCATTTACTGCCATGTCTTCCACTACCATCTCTTAGCGGATGTCTTTACATTTAGGGCTCTTTACCCACTTTGTAAGCTTCAAATCCACATTTCCAACTATTATGTGGACAAATCCACCCTGGTGTCTCATTGATATCTCAAATTCCACATGTCTGAGATGAAACGCCTCCTCATTTGTCTCCAAGTCAGTTCTTCTAAATGCCGGACCCCATCTAATGGCATTCCTGTCTACTTACACTTCAGAGCTGGAAATCATAGTGTTCTTCTTTATTTCTCTTATTTCCCTTACCTTCTTCCCTATAAAATTCAGGTGATTCTTCCACAGAAATGTCTCTTCAGCCTGACTCTCCTCTTCCCTCTAGAACTGTGTTCCTTGTGCAGACCCTCACCACTGCTGTCTTCCTTAGGTCACTGCACCAGCCTTACCTCTGGTTTCTCATTCTCTCCACACTGCCATGCAACTCCACATGGCTGCTGGGCTCATTCATCCAAAACCTCAATGTCATCGCCTCCCTTTCCCTATTTTAAGCCCTTCTGTGAGCTTCCCTGTTAGATGACGGCATGCCTCCCAGCATGGCTGGTCATCACAGGAACCAGGGTAGTTTTTAATAATCAGACTCCCAGGCTACAAGGTTCTCCCGATTCATTGGTCTGGGCTGACATCCCAGCTATCTGAGGATCAGCCAAGTCTGGGAACACCTAGGAGGTGGATCCTAGCCTGCAGGATAAAAACCCAACCCCTCCACTTAGGTGGTTCCCATGTAACTTAACCAACCTCCCGAGTCTTGCCTCCCTCTGCCTTCCTCCATGTCCACATAAAACAGGGCTTAGGTTTCTCTAAATCTGATCTAGTTTCTCACCATAACTTTGCAGTTTCTTTCACCTGAAAGTCCTTTCTTTACTATTAATTGACAAATTGCTATTCATTCTTAATGACCCAATTTACAGAGCCCCCCTTTTGTCAAGCTTCCTTAGCCTTTGGTGCCCTTCAGCTTGTTATTCCTATTTCTGTAGCATAATTATTACATCACAATGCAATTTACCTACGCATATATCCAATCTCTCCAAAAGATCAGAAACTCAAGTATCTAATATCTAGCAACACATAACAGGAGCCCAGTAAATATTTGTTGGATGAATAATCTTTTAACATAGGTGCTCTGATCTTATGGACAAAGGAAAACCCAGAGTGTTTTTGTCATGATCAGAACATGCTTCTGTTTGGAACAAGAGCCCAGCCAGGCTCTAGGGGTACACTTATTCTCTGAGGAACAGGGGACAGCCAGAATGCAACAGGCTGTGACTCAGAATAGGACTCTAGACCCAGTGAATTGACCAATGCCCATCAGAAATTAGATTCAATATCACAGTTAAAGAATGTGGATATATGGGGCCTGGCACTGCAGCTAATGCCTGTAATCCCAGTGCTTTGGGAGGCCAAGGTGGGAGGATTGCCTGAGGCCGGGAGTTTGAGATCAGACTGGTCAACATAGCAAGATCCTGTGACTACAATAAATTAAGAAATCAGTCAGGTATGGTGCTGTGCCCTGTAGACCCAGCTACTTGGGAGGCTGAGGCAGGAGGATTCTTGAGCCCAGACTTTAATGAGACTGCAGTGAGCTTTGATTGTGCCACTGCACTCTACCCTAGGCAACAGAGTGAGCTTTTATCTCTTAAAAAAAAAAAGGATGTCGATATACAGAAGAGGGGGCATCACCTAATGCTATAAGAACACTAAGTCGGGTTAAAAATGTCCACATGCTCTTTGAGGCCCCTTCCCACTAAGAGGTGGAGCTTATTTTCCCACCCCTCAATCTGGACCGCCCTTGTGACTTGCTTTGCCCAATAAATGGCATGGACATTACAGGACATGACTTCAGAGTAAGGCCCCACAAGCCCTTGTAGTTTCTGTTCTTGCCTTCTTGAAATGCTTTTTCCATCATGAAATAGAGCCCTGGCCAGCCTCCTGGAACATGAGAGCCCACATGAAAGAGAGCTGAAGTGCCTTAGCCAACAGCCCCAGGTAGCCAAAAGGCAGGTGAGTGAGGCCACCTAAGATTAGCCCGTCACCAGCTGAGCTGCCACCTGACTGCAGGTGCACAAGGATGCCCAGCCAATACGACATGAGCAGATCCCAGCTGCCCCTACCACACCCCACTCTCGCTGCAAGGACCCAAAATCATAACCAGATAAATGAGTGGAGATTTTGCACCGCCGAGTTTTGGGATGGTTTGTTGTGTAATCAAGATAACTGGTACATGTTGGTAGGCATAGTAGTGGTATTTTGGAACAAGAATTACTGAACTGACAAGACATTTTCCACAACCTCCACAAGATAAGGGAGGCTCTGATGTTCTGTAAGCCTTAGGCAGGATTGGCTTAGGGACTGGGTGAAGTTGAACCTGAAGCTGAGATCCAGATCTCACTCTTGGCCACTCAGAGACACCAGGGGAAACGGACTGGCTGGAAAGGAGAGTCAACAGTAAGCACCACTAAACTCCACAACCATGTTTTCAGTGACCACCTAGTGTGCTTGAGCATGCGCTGTGTGGACATGGATGCGGCCACTGTCAGATACATAAAAACATAGCTGGAACTATAATGGAGTCTTACAATGTGATCTTTTCCTGAGAACTCCTGAAAAATTATATGCTTTTCAATGTTGTCTTTTATTGTTAGTGTCTTTAGTAGTGTTGCTTTAAGCAGCTTCCTAATGCCACACAAATCCTGAATTGTGTGTAGGGATAATTTGTAGGTATAGCTTAGTTCTCTTAAACAGAGTTCTTCTGAAACGTCAGCCCCACGGTTCCACAGCTGACACAGACGAACTGGTGATGGACGCTTAAGCACATCAGCACGATCCGTAAAGGTGTGGGGGTGTTTGACATAAAGGGCCTCCTGGTTTTGGGGGCCTACTCTTACGCAGACGCAGTGCGATACTCCTCTGCGTTTCACCCCCGTGATGGCTTTTGTCTGTCATCATATCTCTGCATTTCAGAACTCAGCTTCTGTTGTCATTTTTTTCAGTCTTCTCTTTACAAGATTTCATTACATTTTCCATGTTTTAATCCAAACAGCCAGTGCCAAAAAAAAAAAAAAAAAAGAAAAGAAAGAAAGAAAGAAAGTACAGCTGTGGTGAGTCATTAAAGTGATTTTTCCAGCTGTTTAACTATTATGTCTGGCCCCACAGCAGCTTCTAAAAGACTAAGAAAATGTTCTGCTTAGACTTTCTAGGGCTGAGAGTTTACAGGTCACCGACTTCTCTTACATTAACAAACCCTTATTACCACCTCTCGGAGCAATGGAGCAGAGGAAAACAGGGAGGAAACGAAGGTTAAAAATGTTTTAGTGTAGTCATAAAAATCGTGAGCACTGGAGTCAACAGACCTGGGTTTCAATCAGGGATCAGCTGCCGATGAGCTCAGGACACTGAGCGTGTGACTTAGCCTCTCTGTGTCTGTGTCTTCATCGGTGATATGAGGGTATTATCTCAGTTACAGAGTCATTCAGGAGAGTAAATTGATTGATGTAAAAACATTTACTTCAGCAGTAACTGCCGCGTAGCTCGGGCTCCAACCCGGCGATGATTTTGCTAGTCTGGAGGCCTTGTCTGTGGCCCTGGCTCTTCCCTCCCTAGCAGGGTGTGGGCTTTGCATTGTGCTTCTCTCAGCAGTTGGGGTGTGGAGGGGGAGTGCACAGCAGGCTGCGGTGTTGCGCCAGATGGCCCAGGTGTATTGGTTTCATGAAATTTACAACACAGGATATTTACACCTGTTACAGCTGTCACTCACTACAGGCGGATCAGACAGCGCTCCCTGAGAGCTGAGCAGGAATCTGTCACAATCTAGCTCTGCAGAGAAGCCAGGCTCTCTTCCTTGCTGCCTGGCAGAGCGGAGAGGATGCTTTTCCATCTTCCCCACTCAGCAGCGAGCTCAGTGCAAGGAGAGTCCTGTTTTGTACTCTTGCTCCCTCATCCCCTAACACCCTAGGGAATTTAGGTATCTAGTGGGAGGGTGGTTCTACCTTTAAGAGATTGCTGGGTGTATAAGAAAATAACCTGGTGCAGCTGGGAGGGTCTGGGACTAGAGTCTGGCACTAGACTTACAGTGGTGTTGCTGGTTAGCAGTAGCTTCTTCTGCGTAAGAGTCACTGAACCTCTTCAGATGCCAGCTCCTTTTTGTTAGGAAAAATAGTATGCATTTTGAATAGGAATAATCTCTAAGAAACGTACTATCTCTATATACTTCTGATTTTATATCAGGAAGACCTCATCCCAGTTGCTAAATGAAAATATTAGACCCAGCAATAAAAAGAAAGGAGGTCTCAGTGACACATTGACCCGTCGGCTTTACCTCATAATTATTTCCAAAGTTGTCATAATCATGGCTGCAATCGATCATGGGCTTTTGGTTCACAATGAGAGGAACTGAGAGAAGTCCAATTCAATACCAGTTCTTAATAGAAGCATGAATCCTTTTGTCTGTGAGCATGAAGCAAAATGTCCATATGAAAATAAGAAATAAGTATAAATGGTAGAAGGATACACATTCAGAAAAAGTTATAAGACAATTTTACTAGAAATTAGTTGAATGTTGACAAAAGGGAGATACATTTTGATTAATTTGAAAGTGAATAAACACAGATTTTATTTCTAATCATTGTCTTATCTCAGAAGAGGTAATGTTACAGAAATATATTATAAAAACCCAATGTTCTCAAGAGTTCTTGACCAATCATAAAGTTATGGAGAAGTCCAAATTAGTTACTTAAATATTTGTATACTGTTGGGGATTTTGATTAGGGGAAAGGAGTTAATTCTAGTGATGGATTGGGATGTTATTTAACATTATGTTTTATATTGCACGTTAGGAAAGATGGTGAAGGTAAATCTCACTATTAATCATTAGACAAGTATAGCTTAGCCCCAATCTTCACAGAACTTGAAGTTCTCGTGGCTTGTGGTTCAAAAGCTTTCTGACCTGATGAATGGCAGAATGGTAGGTCAATGAATGGAATCCACAAAATGCAGAGTTATGGGTACATGTTTGAAATAACATCCTCCAGCACCCTTTGACCCCTTGCTTTCCTAGTCCCCAACGGTGCTGGTAGCAGAGGGCAGCTGGCTATGGTCCACTGCACAGGATGGCTATGATGTCATTTAGGAAGCCATCTGGAGGTTTGACTATGAGCCTGTCACAGCTTCACCTGTGCCATGACAAAATGCTGAAATATCGCAGATTTCTTCCAGGCCCTTAGCTTCTGCTCTAGGGACACATTAGGACTTTGAGGATCTCATAAAATATTTCTTCCTTCATCCTGGACTCACTTTTTATCCAACACAATGCATCTAATGTATCTTGGGAGAATAACTCAGCCTACTTTTGTGCCTCCTTCTTTCATTTTGGGGTCTATGTTGAATAAAGTGATTGACGTATCAATACATTTGGCATATTTGTATTATTGTGTCTTTAGGCTTCCTAGAAAATCAGATGTATACAGGCTGGGTGCAGTGCTCACTCCTGTAATCCCAGCACTTTGGGAAGCCTAGGTGGGTGGAACTCTTGAGCTCATGAGTTCAAGACAGGCCTGGGCAACATGGCAAAACCCTTTCTCTACAAAAAATACAAAATAATTTAGCTGGGTGTGGTGGTGTGCATCTGTAGTCCCAGCTACTCGAGAGGCTGAGGTGGGAAAATGGCTTGAGCCTGGGAGGAGGTTGCAGTGAGTTGAGATCAGGTCACTGCACTCCAGCCTGGGCAATAGAGCCAGACTTTGTCTCGAGAGAAAAAATAAATAAATAAATAAATAAAATGTATCCTACTGTGATCAGTGGAGAAATAAACAGGGCATTTGGTTAGAAATAACGGTTATGGGATGATGTGTGATTCCCATGAAATGGTATATTAATGGCTTATTTCAATACTCTTGAAAACTTTTTAATTTTATCAAAAATCTTTAAAGTCAATAAATCTTAAAATATTATAATTGAGCTGATTCTCCCAAATGCCATCTTTTTTCCTTGAGGATCCTTAAAATCTCAGGATATTTTTTTAAAGCTGGTACTAGATGACTGTGGAGATCAGTTTATATGAGTCAAATATAAATTTATAGATGTAATTTTTCATTAAGCCTTAAAATAGCCAGAGACCTTTATCCCTGAGGTCAGTCCATGGCAGAACCATTTTTTTTTTCACTTTCACAAATTTTCATAACCAAATGGAGTTTGATTAGTGACATGATTTATAAACTCTAGATATAACTCTCAGCTATAGGGAGATTTCCAGTCATTGGGAACCGCCCCTTTTCATGTAGGCAAAGAAGCCATTGCACATTGTGGCCAAGGACACATGGCTGCCTTCCAAGTTGGTGTTGATTTCGCCTATCACGGTGGTTGTGAACCACACTGCAACTTATTATTATTATGTTTTGAGATGGAGTTTTGCTTTTGTTGCCCAGGCTGGAGTACAGTAGCTCACTGCAACCTCCGCCTCCGAGTTCAAGTGATTCTCCTGCCTCAGCCTCCCAAGTAGCGGGGATTACAGGCGCCCACCACTGTGCCTGGCTAATATTTTATATTTTTAATAGAGACAGGGTTTTACCTTATTGGCCAAGCTGGTCTCAAACTCCTGACCTCAGGTGATCCACCCGCCTTGGCCTCCTAGAGTGTTGGGATTACAGGTATAAGCCACCAGGCCCAGCCTGCAACTTACGTTGATGGGCTCCTTGATTTCAGTTCAGTCTATGTGCTGCTTCCCACCGCTGTTTGCTTAGTGATATTTACACTAATTTTTTCATGTTTGATACATAATTTATTATTTTAGCTAGTAGTTAAAACGTATACACAACTGTATATAACTATGGATCCTTTTTATTGTTGGAAATCCCCTAGGAAGAAATAAATTTGATATTGTAAATATGGAACTGTTAAGACCCTAACACATTTTCCTTCAAGTATATCAGTTTTTTTTCTGCAGATCAAAACCACTATGAAGTACCATCTCACACCAGTTAGAATGGCTATTACTAAAAAGTGAAAAATAGCAGATGTTGGTAAGGCTACAGTGAAAAGAGAATGCTTATACACTGTTGGTAGGAATGTAAATTAGTTCAGCCATTAGGGAAAGCAGTTTGGAGATTTCTCAAAGAACTAAAAATAGAGCTACCACTTCACCCAGCAATCCCATTTCTGGGTATTTATCCAAAGGAAAACAAAACATTCTACTAAAAAGACACATGCACTCACATGTTTATTGAAGCACCACTATTCGCAATAGCAAATAAATGAAATCAGCCTAGGTGCCCATCAACAGTGGACTGGATAAAGAAAATGTGGTACATATGCACCACGGAATACTATGCAGTCATAAAGAAAGAATGAAATCATGCCCTTTTTAGGGACATGCACGCAGCTGGAGGCCATTATCCTAAACAAGTTAACACAGAATCAGAATACCAGATACTACATGTTCTCATTTGTGAGTAGGAGCTAAACACTGGGGACACATGGACATAAAGATGGGAATAATAGACATGGGGGCTACTATAGGGAAGAGGGAGGGAGGAAAGTAAGGGTTGAAAAACTGCCTATTGGGGCTGGACGCAGTGGCTCATACCTGTAATCTTAGCACTTTGGGAGGCAGAGGTGGGCAGATCACCTGAGGTCAGGTGTTCGAGACCAGCCTGGCCGGCATGGGGAAACTCGGTCTCTACTAAAAATAGAAAAATTAGCCAGACGTGGTGGTGCACGTCTGTAATCCCAGCTACGCGGGAAGCTAAGGCAGGAAAATTGCTTGAACTCGGAAGGCGGAGGTTGCAGTGAGCTGAGATCGCGCCACTGCACTCCAGCCTGGGGGACAACAGCAAGACTCTGTCTCAGAAAAAAGAAAAACTACCTATCGGGTACTATGGTCAATACTTGGGCAATGGGTTTAACAGAAACCCAAACCTTAGCATCACGAAATATACCCTTGTAACACACCTGCACATGTACCCTCTGAATCTAAAACAAAAGCTGAAAAAAATAAATCCAGATTTCTTGACACTGGCACCATTGACATTTCTGGCGGTATTATGATTGTGGGGAGGGGCTGCCCTGTGCATTGTAGGACACTGAGCACCATCCCGGTCTCTGCCCACCTGCTGTCAGTAGCGTTCCCTCCCTTAGTCCTAACAACCAGAAATATTTCTAGGAATTGCCAAATGGCCCCTGAAGGGCAAAATCATTTCTGATTGAGGATGGCTAATATGAACAGTTGCTTTTGTGATATCATTTGATAACATGCAGTTTCTTAGAAATTCAGCTCTCAAATTACAGCGCCATAGATTTTTAGTACTTAGAGAAGTATTTTAATAACATGTACAATTTGTTTCATCAGCACCAACATAAAAGCAAGGTATTTTAAATATTTATCCACATTTTGTCACTGAAACTTACCACCCTACTGCTCTAAAACCTTAAACATTGAATGTTCATTGGTCAAGAAAATTAAAACTCATTGTGTCACATCACTGGGATCTTTTACTTCTTTATTTTTTCCTTTCTTCAGTTTTTAAATATTATTTTAAAATGTTGTCAAAGTCAACTTAACAGCCTTCTCCATCCCTTCAGTTTTACCACTTTAAATTCTGGAAGATAGTCTAGTTTTTTGGAATTATTTTCAACACAAACATATATAGACTCTAAGTAAGAGTTTGAAGCTCTCGTTTATGAAAACCATGTGAGTTCTTTAGGCAGTAATTTTGGAAAAACCCAAATAATTGCTCTAAAGTTTCCTAGATCTTGACTCTATGCTAAAGAGTTGAGGTTACCAAGTAATGAATCTTTGAGTAAGTATACTATTCAGAGCTAACTGGTGCTCTGAATTTTAGGAGGTTCTTTTTAGACTGAATCTCCAATAACCTTCTATTGTTGGAATATCTACTAATTTTTATGAAGATATTTTCCATGCCAACCAGCTTACGATGTGATACCCCGTGTCTCGCTACATTTGTTAGGGCCTCATCCCTCTGTTTCCATTAGATTTTGCCTTTTTAAATGTCTCTTCATCTTTCGACAGACTGTTCTTTCTGTTCAAGCTGCCTTCTCCCTCTTGTGTAGCAAACTCCTACTCACACTTCAAAGCCCAAGTCACTACTCAACTTCTCTGTGAAACTATCATACATGTCTCCAAAGAATGTCAGCCTCCTCTTCCTCAAACTGCTAACAGCCTTCGAACTTTTCTCCATATTTCATTTACTCCACTTTATTTCATTTGCAAAATTCTCTCCTCCAGCAGGCTGGGCACTCCTGGGGGAAGGAACTTCATCTTTTTCCATATTGGTGGCTCTGGCACTGGTCTTTTCTGTCTGGGACTGTTCTGGTTCTGTACACACAACTGTCTTAAACTTCTTGCCAGTTACCCTTGTCTTTGCCATTCAGGGCAGGGCAGGGTTCGCATATTGATTCGTGAAGGACACTGTCTTTGTTGGGCAATTTGCACAGTGGTTATGATAACTAATGGTCCTTACTGTTTATGTTTGATTAAAATAGCGGCAGCCTTTTCCCTTCATTCCTTTCTAGAGGCTCTTCCTGTAGAAGAAATGCTATGGAGAAATTCCAGAGTTACTGCAAGCACTACTAGCAGGGATTAGTCTGAATCAGACCATCATGTTCTGTTAGTCATAGTAATGGAAAGAGAAGGGCTTTGATATTCTTGCTGGTGCAACACAATGAGGACAGGGACCAGACAGAAGCTCGCACACATCTGGTTGTTTAATATTTTTTGTAATTTATCCGGGACAATCTGTCTCATTTTTGAAGATAATTGGAGAGAACAGATATGGAGGAAGATCTAGACAAAAAATAAAATAAAACAAGAAACAAACAACTAAAAAAATCAACTTGAAAATGAAAGCTACACAACAGAATATCCACTCACCCTGGTCCTAAAGAAGTTCATTCAAGAGGGGAATATTTAAAATGCAAGAAAGAAACTCAGACTTCCCTGTTCATGGAATACAGTTATAGCCACTGAGCAATATAGTCTTGAGACAGAGTGAAAGATACTGAAATACACGCCTGAGCTGTTTTCTCAGAGGCTTTGACTTTGTAGCGTGGCTGAGATTTCATTTGCTCTGTAGCTCTGGCTTCTGGGTTGCAGGGGACGAGGAGACTTTGGGGAGGTTGGAGAGTTGGGGAAAAACTGGCAGCTAAGCAGCTTGCAAGCTTCAGGCTTCTTCTTATTTTCTTCCTTAAAGGGACTCCCGGAAAAGGAAAGTGTTTTGACTGGGGAAGCCTTGGCCAGGTTTGACCTGCTTCTCCTTGCAACTTCAAAGAGCCCTGCTCTCACCCCGATCTCACCCTAAGGTCAGCTTTAGACCTAGTGGTTTTAAGTCTGCATCAGGAATGGAACTGTCACAGCACAAGGGAATGGCTATTTTCTTCAGAGTCCAACTGTAAGCACAAAATGCTATGATTTCCTCAAGCTGCATCCACACTGGTGAGCGTCATGATTAAGATTAATGATCCAACTTACTCATAAATTTCAGGTTGACTAAGAATCAGGAATTTTAGGGTACTGTATGGCCCAGTACAAATATTGTAGGGCAAGAAAATACCTTAGTCTTTCCTATATTTTTTTTCATAATTTAGTCTTTGTCCACCACAGGATGCAGCTGAATTGAGCCAAGCATTAGTGGTGGGGATAAAAATAATGCTGGAATCACTCTCCCCCATTCCAACTTCCACTGTCTTCATGTGCACAGCTCTACTTTGTACAACATTGTCAGTTTTGAAACCAAAGTTCTCCAACATGTTACCAACTGAAATACAATTAAGTAATTTTATTTTTTTTTTTGAGACAGAGTCTTCCTCTGTTGCCCAGGTTGGAGTGCAGTGGTATGATCAAAGCTCACTGCAGCCTAGAACTCCTGGGCTCAAGCAAACCTCCCACTTCAGCCTCCCTAGTAACTGGGATGACAGGCGTGTGCCAAGCCTGGCTTTTTTTTTTTTTTTTTTGGTAGAGATGGAGTCACACTAGGTTGCCCAGGTTGGTCTCAAACTCCTGGGTTCAAGGAGTCCTCCCACCTCACCCTCCCAAAGTGCTGGGATTTATAGGCATGAGCCACTGCACCCAGCCACAATTAAGTAAAACTTATGATAAGTCTATAAAGAGCAATTAAGGGGGTAAGAAACTCTTTGGAGCAGTAGTTTACCACTAAAGAATCATGGCTTATCATAACCTTCTTCCACTGGAAGAAGGCTAGAGACAGCCTTGTCTCAGTAGGCTGAACCCACTCAGTTTGGAAAACCCTTGCTCTTCCCCAGGTCTTACGTTGTTTCCACAGGTAGGGTCCTGAGCTAGAGCTGTTCTTGACATGTGAGGGGTCTTCTGGGTCTCCTGACTTGGAGTACAAGTTGATTATGCAGGTGACTGGGGTCCAGACTTTATCTCCCTGTGCTCCGAATGCACCCCACACCTTCTCTGTTTTAGCACATTTCCCAGTTGATTCCAAGTGCGTGCTCATTCATCTTTCCCCCCACTAGACAGTAAGCCTGATCTGGCTCACTCGCAGTTAGCTTCTGGACAACTTGTGGCATCTAATAAATTTTGCTCAACAAAATTTATGAAATAAATGAGTCTCTCCAATTTGAATCCCAACTTTCCTTGTTATCTTGGAAACTGCCATGGGAGCTGTGTCTGAATGCAGTGACGGGTGAAGGTGTCATACTGTCAGGACACTTCCCTAGGTACCGAGCCATGCTGGAGCTGCCTTCCCACTGAACTGGTTGTCATGCTAGCTTCTGGTGGGTGTGTTTAAGCTGATACACTCCAATCTCCAAGTAACATGCCAATCTTTATGTTTCCAGGAGGTTAGGTAGCTTGACCGCACTGGGGGCTGAGCTGGTCTCCATGAGGTTGGAGTGTGCAGACTTCATACCGCCCATCCATCCACCTGCCCCTCATTTCTATCTTTTAAGAAGCCTATAAACTGAGATCAGAGCTACAACCCAGCTGAACTGTGTCCCCTCTACCTGTTTTTGTCACATTTCTATTACTTGTTACTTTTTTTCCCTCAAAAATTAACTTCCAAGACTTAGTACACCAAGAACTACCCCCAATGGAAGGCGGTAAGAGGGCATGGGTGTGTTTAGCAACTACGAGTTGTAGTGGCTCCATTTGAAGCATTTCAAATGTAACACTGGGATTAGAATGTACAGGGCTCAATAACTTGAGCGACTGCTCACCCTCCCTTGCCCAAAAAGAAGGGGGCTTATTAGAGGCAGTACTTTGCCTTAAAGAGTGACTATTGTTCAGCGTATTTCTATCAAGCACATAATACAACTCTCTCTCTCACTCTCTCTCTCTCTCTCACTCTCTCTCTCTCTCATAGAGGCTAACCAAGTCCTGAATTCCATCGTCTCTCAACTGTTTGATCCAATGATTGTTATTAAGCAGTAAACCCACACCAACCGTGCAGTCATTGTGCTTCTAAAAAATGTAAATGTCACTGTTTTGGTCTTTAAAAATTATTAAGCAGAGAGAAAGATAGCAATTTCCAGTGTTTGCTCGGATGGTAAGATGCAGGAGAATTCACATTACTCTTGAGAGCTGCCATTGGTTAGCTGGAGGGAAAAAGGATATCAATTATACATAATCTAAGAAGCCTCTGCATAATAATCAGGCCCAGTAGGGGCTTTGGGGCAGCTTCGTTATTCTCTTGTAAACACAGGAGCCCAGATAGACATGTCAGTCAGGAGTAGCGGCAGCAATTCTTCCTTTTTAACACCTTCACATTCTATTGCTTCAATATGCAAACAAGGCTGTTTAGCTGAGGGTAGAGCAGTGCTAATGAGCTCCCTGCACTAACCCTGAAGTAAAAAGGTTCTGTTTCACAGCTGCTCGGAGACAGCTCCTCTGGGCATGCTCAGGTATTGGAAAATAATGCCTTTTAAACAGAGAAATGCCAATCAGGATTTTGTGCATACTTTCCCTTTTCTCTATGTGCTAATGCAATTACCTCATAACTTGTGAACTTCCAGTGCATTTGTCTGGTGTTTTCTCCCTAAACGATATGTTTGGAATGTGGATGTGGAAGGAGAACGCTTGCAATATGCAGGAACTGGAAAAAGTAGGCATTCTCTTAATGCCTAGAGGACACTACCTCAAAGCCAATGCTCACGTTTCCGCCTTCAAGGTGGACTGTTCTTTTATCTCTTTTTCCCCCCAAATATTATTATTCCTTTTCTTCCTGAGGTCACTTTAATGACCTGAATGGACAATGCAGATCAGGACAGGCTTCTCAAGCTGCAGGGTTTGTGCCCCAGCCTCTGTGGTTTGGGAGCTACCGTGGGTCCCGGGCTCTGGGCATTGCTCCATCTTGGCAACTCCATAATTGGCTGAGCAAAGACACACAGGACCGAGGAGAGGGGGCAGGGAGGGAGGGGGCTTCACATAGCAGTTGACAGTTTCAAATCAAGACACCATACATGATGGTTTTTCAATATCCAATTATTCTCATGAATAAAGAAATCTCTTGCACAGAAATATTCTTCCAATCCCCACTGGGTTAATTTACCATCTACAGAAACCACTCCGCTTTGCTGGCTAAATAGCACAGTCTGTGATTTCTTGGGTAATTATAGGACCTCCTCCTTCTCACCATTAATTCAATCTCAGGGCCATGCCTTCTAGGTGCCTGACATGGGAGACAGGGCCTGTCCATTGTGCCTGATAAATGGATGTTAATACCAGCATGAATATCCTCCACTCTTAGCCAGCGTCTTAACTCTTTCCCATAAAAAGAGGTGCCATGTTTCCCATCCCTTAGTTAACCAATCAGTGGGCAGGTTTCTAACCACCGTCTCCGTTTATGACAGTACAGTCAGGCACTACACAGTCAGCAAGAAAGTCTTCCTGCTGGAATATTTCAGCATTTCAATTATTTATTACATTAGTTTTATGGCATATCACAACCTATTTGAGACAGGTAGAGTGAACTCTCTTCTGCCACACAGAGGCTCATTAAGTGGCCATGATGACTGGTCAGACTTAATTGTTTTACACCAGGTAGTTCTCTGTCATGATTTAAATCCCTAGTAAAGCAGCTGACCCCAATTCTCAGGGTGATTTGGTTCCCCCACCTAACTTGGAAAATCAGAGCCAGCTGAGAGTTGGCTTGCACATTTTAGCATCTGGTAAAAGCGTGCAAGCTGGTGAGCTGTGCAGGGAACAAGTCATTGGCAATCGTGTGTGAAAACAGTTAATTAATTGTTTACCTCTGTTAATTTGTTTAAATGATAATAGAATTGTTCACATTATTTTGAAGATGTCTCCTTCATGTTTTTAAAACTGTCTTTATGTCTTCCACATGTTTATAAAAGGGAGTTATAATCATTTAGCTACTCATTGTTTATGATTAGAACTTAATGTGCAGAACCAGATTAACAATGCTATTGTAACCAAATTCAAATGCCAAGTGCTTTTGGAAATGATTGCATGTACATCTGACTGATATATAGATAGACAAATGCATAGATACAGATATAGATATAGATCAAGAGAGAGTGGGGAGGGAGGTTCCTGCTCTGTCACTCAGGCTGGAATGCAGAGGTGTGATCACAGCTCACTGCAGCCTTGACCTCCCAGGCTCAAGGAATCCCCTCACCTCGGTCTCCCAAGTAGCTGCCACCACACCTGGATAATTTAAAAAAAAAATTGTGGAGATGAGATCTCACTCTGTTGCTAGGCTGATCTTGAACTCCTGTCCTCAAGTGATCCTCCTGTCTCGACCTCCCAAAGTGCTAGGATTACAGGCATGAGACACTGCGCCCGGTCTGACTGATATTGTAAGGTCATGTTGTTGGTTCTAAGTAAAATGATAAAGATGTTCAGCCAGGTGAATTTTAGGTTTGTGAATGTTCTGCTGTGTTGGTGTAGGGTTTAGATTTGCCTTCTTATGTATACGGAAGAGTACAGCCTGTGGATGAGAACGCAGACTTTTGAGCTGGACTTTTTAAATTCTGACTCTGACTTAGTGGCTGGGTGATCTGGATCAGGTTAATCAACCTTTCTGTATTTCAGTTTCCTCGTCTGTAAAATAGGTACAGGAATAGTGCCTACCTCATAGGGTTGTTGGAAAGATTAAATTACTGAATATATAAAAAGCTTCTTTTAATGCTTCACGTTGGCTGCTGTTGTTGCTCATTGCTGTAATATACAATAGCCTTAGTGTTGTTTACATGGTGGAGACATCTAGGTTGTCTTCTCATGTGATTATCACCATGTAGTAATCTGTATTTAGAATTTGGTGATCAAATGCTACATCAACAGTTTGTCTTCCTGACAGTAATGAATCCAATCTCATTGTCGGTAGTATTGATATTTGTAGATCTGGAGTGCATTAAGGTTTGCATCAAGATGAAGCACCTATTGATGGAGTCACCCATTGCTTCATGCTAAGCTCTTTATGATGGCTAAAAGAACCACAGACTAATACCATTTAGTTCATTTTATATCATTCATGCACCCCTTATCATGCTAGATATAATGTATATTGATATAATTAAACAAAGAATAGTGGTGCTGTGTCTATGACTTAATTTTCTGTCGTCCTATAAAGTGGATTTATCTTTTGATCATATGTTCCGGAGTGGAAGACACTCTTAGCAGAATAGGAGTTATAATAACATACATAACACATTCCAGTCTGCTTTGAAGGAAGGGAACAGTTTTTCAAGACAATGCAATCGGAATGAGCTGCAGCTTGACTCCCCTCTTTTGCTGTATCCTGGATGTGAATAGGAGGAACCAATGAATCTTGCAAAACTGGTGTAAGTTGTTGTTAAAAAAATTATTCTCCTTTTTCATTAAGTGCCATTTGCTCTATAATTTAAGGGGCTGTTATGCCCAGAGTGAATTTGGGGAATTCAACAGTCTTCTCCATAAAGGGGAATCTCTGACAGCCTTATAATTAGCTGGATGATGAAGTAAAGGTGTGCTGACATTAACATACTTTATTCCAACTATCAAAGGGATGGAGGGAGGGGAAAAGGGGAAACACTTCTGTTTTGCATTTTGATCAGCTCAGGGAGCTTTCCTTTAATTGGAGGATGGATATGGCAGGAGGGTTGAAGAACTTAGAGTATAAATGACTATTTTTGAAAGACATCTTCAAAAATAAGACAGTCGTGTTGAATGATTTGGGGATCCTTTTTTCTACCATCTGGAAATTAACCATGTATTTAATTCCACAGGTTGATTTCCTTTGTTCCCCCCACAACCACCCACCATGAGATTGGACAAGTCTAGTGGGTAGTAGTCTAGAGGTGATGGATCTTCTAGAAGGGTTAAAATCAGAGCTGGCTTAATGAGTGTACAGAGGGGTCCCACACATGGCTGAATGCTTTCCTTCACTGCCTTAAAATTCTTAATAGTATTTGAACAAGGTATCCTACATTTGTTTTCATTTGCTCTGTGCCCCACAAATTATGTGGCCAGATTAGGTTGCAATCAACATTTGGACAATATTAACTCTCTTTATTGCACACTATTTTTCTAAGATAACTAGAAAAAATACTTACATGTTAGAAGTGTTGTTGAAATATCTGATGACTTAAGCTCTCTTACATTTAGACTGATATCTCTCCTTATATCTTTTCTGCCATTGAAGTTAGGGGTTAGATAGACAGATCAAACAAGGCAAAGAGAACTCAAAAAAATCCGGTCACTTCAGTGAGTGTTGGTGTATGGGGAGAATCAAGTGAGAAGTGCTTTTAGAAATATCCATGCAGGTATGAAGGAGCTCTAGCATGCCGGGTGAGTGGACATGGCTTGGGGAAGGTTGACAATACCTAGAGACACGTCAGCCTTTGGGTCAGAGCCTGTCTAACCTCATGGGGAACTGACAGGTGGAATAGGAGAGAACTCTAGGCTCCCACTGGCATGGGCAGGGTTGCAGAGAATTCAGACATTTGAATTCTCACGGAGGAGAGGCTGCGCTTCTGAGGGTGGAGGTTAGGGTCAGAATGGAGAGGCCAGCGTGTGTGTGAGGGACTCTGAGATGGGAGGCAGAGAGTTAGGACAATGGGCTTTGCCCATGGAGCCAGAAAGTTACCCAGCAAGGGTGGATGGCGCTGGGCCACATATCTCAGTGGTCAGATCCAGGATCTTAGCAGTCACACCCATCGATCAGGGATCGGACCATGGCAGGCACGCTCAGCAAAGGCCCCAACGATCCAGAAGACAAGCGAGAATTCTGCATTGTCTTTGCCTGCATGATCCTGAGGACTGTGAGAGCCAAGGTGAGGACCTTGACAGACAGATTAGTTACTAGGAGGAATTATTTGCATACTGAATAATTCTGAATATGTCAGATTTGTCTAAATAGATCTCACCTGCTCTCCCATCTACTGTTCTCCGGTAGAGAGGCTTACATGGAAGACTAGATCTGTTATCAAAAATAAATTTTAAATAAAAGCCACATTCTTCTTGTATATTTTGTGACAAAATGTGTACCTGTGAAGTATTTGTTTTAAAGATAAAATGATGAATTCTGGCATCTAGTAGGTGTGTCTGGTAGACCTCTCATAATGTTCCCCGTGATCCCATCTCCCCTTTTTCTCTCTTTCTCTCTTTTCCTTTTCCTTCCTCCTCCAATGCCGTAATTTGGGAATTACTCTGAAAATAAGTAGGAAATCTGTGATCTTCCTTTACACCTTATATTATTATTATTTTTTCATATGGAGTCTGGCACAGTGGTCCAGGCTGGAGTGCAGTGGTGTGATCTCAGCTCACTACAATCTCTGCCTCTCGAGTTCAAGCGATTTTCCTGCCTCAGTGTCCCGAGTAGCTGGGATTACAGGTGCCGGCCACCATGCCTGGCTAATGTTTTTGTGTTTTCAGTAGAGACAGGGTTTCACCACATTGGCCAGGCTGGTCTTGAACTCCTGACCTCAAGTGAACTACCCGCCTTGACCTCCCAAAGTGTTGGGATTACAGGCGTGAGCCACCGTGCCCAGCCTACTCCTTATTTGTGAAGAAAAATTGACTTTGTTATATTTGTTTGCAGGCAGACTTTAGTAGGGTGAATATTTGCATAATGAGGGTTTTTGGTTTCTTCCAATTATATCCTCAGCTATGCCTGCAGTGTTTCCCCCATCTACACCTGGGGCAATATTTGTATGAGGTTACAGAAAACCAGTGGTTCTCAAACTCTGTTGCACATTAGGGTCACCTGGGGAGCCCTTAAAAGTACAGATGTCCAGGCCTTGTTCCATTCCAATTAAGTCAGAACATGGGGTGGGGAGCAGGCACCGGTATCATGGTTTTTTTAAACTTCCCGAGAGATCCTAGTGTGCAAACACGCTGAGAACAAGAGTTCAAGATAGCAGTGCTTTCCAAACCCGCTTGATCATAAGAATTACCCATGGTCTTTTTAAACTACGAAAATTACCTGGCCTCTTCCATAGAAATTTGGATTCAGCAGGTCTAGGTTTGGGGCTGACTATGTATTTTTAACTAACAGGCAAAAAGAAATGGAGGAAGCAGTTTTTGTCTAGTGCGGATGAGTTTTTGGGGGATTGGTGAGAATTTCTGAAGTTGTTTTTTAAGGGAGACAAAATAAGAAAGTGAGAAAAGAGAAATGGATTAAGTGCAGCAGTAATTTATGTGTGTGGATTTCCTTCTTACCTTCTGAGAGAAACGCAAGTGAAGGACTGAAGTTATTTTACAGTTTCTTGTGGAAATGAGCTGTGCTTTACTGAATAAGACATCTCTCTCATACTGGACTATATGAGTCTAATGCAGTTTTAAGGAGGCAGAAACATCTTTAGATGAAGAAGGAGATAGAGAGAGGCTTGGGAGTTTTAGGTACACCAGGAAAGTTTGAAGCAGCTCCCCAGGAGAATCAGGGAGGGACCTCATCACAGATATGGTACAGAGGTCCTCAGCTGTGTGTGATAATGACTGAGCTAGAATATCCTCAGTTTCTAGTAGCCCCTGTCTGAATGGTTCTGTGATTTTTTGCCAGGATTACTTAGCCACAAGTTGTAGCAGTGGAGGAAGCAGAAAGCTAGATAAATCCATGGATGGAATTTTTCAGGAGGGTAACATCGGGCATGAAGGCAAGAGAACTGAGTGTGCTGGAAACAGGATGATTATTTGGGGACGGTAGTTGCTTTAGCTCTCTATTGCCACAGTGTTGCTGCCTAGCAAACCACCACAATCCTCAACTGCATGCATTGGTAAGTTCTTTTGCTTATGGGTCTGGGATGTAGGAAAAGCTCTCGTTGTTCATGTGTCTGTGATGCGGTAGGTGGCCCTGCTGGTCTTGGCTGGATTTGCTCGTATTTCATGGATTTCCTGGCTGTCTGCTGACCCTGGAAGTTCTCAGCTAGGGTGACAGAATCAAAGCATGACATTGAGACAAAGGTACATGGCAGAGTATGCACGAATGGCAGGTGGAACACTGGGGCTATTTTTACTGTCTACCACAGTAGCTACCAATACATTTTAACATTTTTTTGAAAACATTTCAATTTATGCTTTAGATTCTGGGGATACATGGGCACCTTTGTAACATGGGTATATTGCATGATGCTGAAGTTTGGGGTATGGATGATTCCATCACCTGGGCATGTGCGAAGTACCCAATAGGTAGTTTTCCAGCCCACACCCCCTCCCTTTCTCCCTCCTCTGGTAGTCCCCACTGCCTATTGTTGCCATCTTTATGTCCACATGTACACAATGTTTAGCTTCCACTTACAAGTGAGAATGTGCAGTGTTTTGTTTACTATTCCTGCATTAATTCACTTAGGATCATGGCCTCCAGTTACATTCATGTTGCTGCAAAGAACATGATTTTATTTGTTTTTATGGCTGTGTAGTATTCCATGGTATATATGTATTACATTTTCTTTATCCAATCCACCATTTATGGCCATCTGTGTTGATCCCATGTCTTTGCTGTTGTGAATAACACTTTTAGCATTCTTTGAAAGCATATGTTTATAAGGGACTATTTTGTACAGATAAAACAAAATATGGGGAAAAGTAATTCAGATCTTTTTTCTTTAAAATGCTTGATATTACTACCTAATAAAACCTTAACCATCTTAAGCAACCAAATCAAGAAATACTATTTTTCCATTGTTCCCTTTTATTATGGGCCATGTGTGTACATATCTCTTTTATGGATATCAATCAGGATTCATTCAGCATTTTTAAGATATAAAATGTGAGAGTTAAAATTAAATTCTGCCTCTCTAAAATCATTCTTGGTATTAAGTATCCTTCAGGACATTCTTTTTTGAAAAATGAATTAAGATATGCAAAAGAACTTTGTACTTTGTCTTCACTATAAAAGCGCCTGGAGTGAACTTCTTCTCTACTCAAGCTAAATTGTTAATTAGTACACCAAAGATGTGATCTTGGAATTTTCCGATAGCCAACATTTATGAAAACAGTAGTCACTGGTCTTGATTAGATTTATGTGTGTGTGCAGGGCGGTGAGTAGGTGGGAGGGCGACTGGCAGCTTAGAGTAATTTTAATGTGCTACAAAGACTAGTGTTGGCCAGGTGCAGTGGCTCATGCCTATAATCCCAGCATTGTGGGAGGCTGAGGAGGGCAGATCACCTGAGATCAGGAGTTTGAGACCAGCCTGGCCAACATGGTGAAACCCCATCTCTACTAAAAAATACAAAAATTA
>NW_012117488.1:13694899-13715699 GCF_000951035.1 Colobus angolensis palliatus | reverse complement strand
AGATCACACCATTGCACTCTAGCCTGGGCAACAGAGCGAGACTACATCTCAAAAACAAAACAAAACAAAAGACTAGTGTTGAAGAATTTGACAGTGGTTGGCTACCTAACAAAACCAACTACTACCTCTTTAATTCAGAATTTCTAGAAAGGTATGGCCTCATCTTGAGACATATTCTTCACCCTCATATGCACATTTGATTTCTCTACAGCTGACACTGTTTAGGAGACCTATTATACACTTTCATAAACTCTTATCCTTCTTCTGTTATAGAAGTTGCTTGCAATTCTTGGTGTGATTTGACTGGGTTTCCTTCCCTACTGGATGGTGAGATTCATGGGGGCCAAGCTCTGTGAGCTCTGCTCATGTTACTGGAGTCTCAGCCACTGACACACAGCAGGGCCTCAGTGAACACTGTTGCATGAACAGGTGCATGAGATCCTTCTTCACAAGGACAAAGTAGGTACCTCCCTGCCTTGAGTGATTTAAAGCATTTTAAGACGTACTTTGCTGCCTCTAGATATTTCTCTGGTTAGATCCCCACAAAGATATCTGTAACATTAAGCTCTGGGACCACGTGAGAGCAGACTAGCTGCTCACAGATTCCTGAAAGAAATGCAAAACCTTTTCTCTGGCCCCAGGTACTCAGCTTACTTTTTTCCCCTCCATCTCTTTTTGCCTTGCCAACATGGAAACTGGAAACCGCATGGAATTATTTCTCCCAGCTCTTATCTCTGAGGGTAGAACTCAATCGCCACCCACCCTTAGTTTCTGTTTCTGCAGAGCCAGTTGCAATAGAATAGCAATAATTTGCGTCTCCAAGCTTCTGTGACCTGGATGCATGGCATTTTCTGAGACTCTGGCCTCAAGGGTGCACAGCTCCCCTGCAGGTTGCCCCTCTGAGTCTCTGCTGGGCTTTGGGCTGGACAGCTCTGGCTTCCTGGCCCTAGGGACCTGCCAGTGATTGACATAGCTTGGCTTCAGTGAAAAAATACAAAGTGCCCTGTTCTTCACTTCGGTTTATTTTTTTCCCTTCCTTTGCAAACAGAAGAAACACTATTTTCCCCTTGTGCTTTATCAAAAGATATACATATATATGTTTTAGTTGACATACTTAAAGGAAGAGAATAGGATCACTTCTTTCCACAGTCTCTTAGCTTGAATACAGGGCCTTTTTTTTTTTTTTTTAATATCCATGCATTTAAATACATGTGGAAACACACAGCTACAACGACAGGTTTTTCAATTCTCAGATTTTTTTTTTTTTTTGTCTAATCTGCCTCCAGCACTGGCCTAAGCCTTCCCAGAACTCTGAGTGAACATTACTGGAAGCCTCAGGAGAAAGTCTCCAGCTAGATCTGCATTTGTACAACTGTCGGGATTTTGCCTCCTTTTAAGTCTTAAATCAGCCATTGACAGGTTTGCAACATAAAGCCAAGATGGAACTCTCCCAGGTATTCAAGCCTGGAAACAAGTAGAGATAAACAAAGATAGTAGCGTTTGAGGCAAACACACTGTCTTTAAGCTAGACTGGGGTCGGTTTGGGTGAATACTTTTCCAGGAGTTTTGTTAGCGATCTGGGGAAGGCCGAATACTTTCAGACCTGCATGTTTCCTTCTCTGACCTTTATAAATAGGAAACATCCAAACAGGATGTTAAGGAGATTTCCTGTCAGCTGTAATGAAGCGAAAGGGATGGGATGGAAGGTTTTTATTCCTTAGTCTTCAATCTGTTCTTAGATATCTCTTCCCCCCGCGATAAGGGCCCAAAGGGAAATTTCATCTTCTTGCTGCTGGGTTGGGGCAGGTGGTCTAGAAGTAGGTGGTGAAGTTAAAGAGAAACAGCCTTAAACTGTTTTCTCCTTCCTTCTTTCCTTCCTTCCTTCTTTCCTTCCTTCCTTCCTTCCTTCCTTCCTTCCTTCCTTCCTTCCTTCCTTCCTTCCTTCCTTCCTTCCCTCCCTCCCTCCTTCCCTCCCTCCCTCCTTCCTTCCTTTTTGGCCACTCCTTGTTTTCCCCCAAATCATCTTGTTCTTTTATTTTTGGAGGTGGTTGTTATTATTTAATGAAATCTGTCTTTTATGGTAAGATCAACAGCAGTATGTCAAAAGCGTGCCTGCTAGGTTCTTTGGTTGAGATGACTTCGATATCCTAAACCCCTGTGTATTATTATAGGAGAATGCACTGTTAATTATCAGCTAATAACTTATTTATTATGTACTTACTATAATGTTTGTTGAACCTGTAGGAAATATGTAAGTGAATAAAATATAATCCCTGCCTTCAAGAAACTTCTAATTGAGGGAAGAAAAGCAATACACATCTAAAGAGATAACTGTACCAAGACAATTAGTACCACGTGTGGCCTAGACAGGGAGGCGTTTAAGGGCAGCGCTGGCACAATATGGCCCCTCACAGCTCTGCTGACTATTTTTTCTGTGCTAGTGATCACTGACAGTCTGTGGCCTGGAGCTTCTGTAAGAGTGTTAATCATAAATATCAGATTTCTGTTTGTAGCAAAGCTGTGAAATTCAGCACTAGCAAGGTATTTCAAAGTTCCAGATGAAATCCCTTGAGGTACCATGTGAAAGGACCCATATTTGCTAAAGCGACTTGGAGTGAAATTCAATGTCTGGCAAAAGATCCCCTCTGGGTGAAGTATGGGAAGTGCTCTCTCGTCTCCCCTCTCTTTTATTCTCATTCCCTTTTTGTCTCACCTCTCCCTCATTTCCTCTGACCCTTTTGCTCATTTTAGTAGCTTTCCCAGTCTAATTGGGATCCCCTGCAACAGAGGGTCAGCGAAGGCTGGAAGAGAAAGGAGGGATATTCCGAATGAGGAAGGCAGGATCCTATTACAGAGGCAATTTGCCCACAAGTGAAATTTCATGTCTAACAAATATACTGCCCTATTCCAAATTCACTGCAATTAAAACTCAACTACATCATCTAACTGTACTCAGCGAAGTAGAGTAACTCTTGGGATATAATTTTGAGTGTTCTCATTATAATTGCTAAATCATAAAATCAGTCAATTCACACTGGGTCTGTAGAGCATTAATATCTAATAATGAAGTCCTACCATGGTGGGAATTCTACTCAGTTCTTCTTCCAAGATATTTCCATTAACCCTTGATGAACAAAATATATAGAGTCTCAAGGAGTCAGATTCTGCGGTTCTTCCGGATACTCAATTAGTTTGTACAAGATAATATTTAAGATGACTGGGCAAGGCTTCTGTAGGAGTGGAAGAGGCTGAAAGAATCATAGCAAAGCACAAGGCAGGATGGTTGTGGGTGTGTGGGTTGGTTTGTTTTTATTTTAGAACTTTGAAGACAACATCGTGGAGCAGAAAAACAGGGACACAGGATAGGCATATACCTGCTGGAAAGGTATGACCTCTTTTGGGTTGGCTTTTGATAGGCAATTAGAAATGTTAGAATTACATTGTAGAACTTTGAAATCTAGTTATGAGGTGAAATACGTGGAAGTGAAATGTAAAAAGTGACTCTTTTTGACACCATTGATTGTTGTTGCAGCTGAAATAGAATCCTCTTTTTGTTGGTGATACTGTTTACATAGAGGTAGATTTTCCTTACACATATTTTTCTTACACTTTTCATAGCTGTGGGATGAGTGTGATTTTTTTATTTTATAGTATAAACTCTAGTGGTGTAGGTCCCAGATCTCTGGGAAGGAGGAAGAAACCTTAATCTTCTTTACCTAAGTGGGTAAGTCATTCTCTGTGTCTCTAGTCATAGTTGTTTCCGGAGCTCTGGGCATGGGAGAATATATAGTGATCTCTGGACAGGAAATGGCTAGCCCTCAACTGAAGTCATCATCACTGAAGGTGAAAAATCTTAACTTTAACAGTAGAAACCATGTGGTTGTCAGGTTTTCAGGAAAACAAAGAGGATATTAAATGTGTGGGTGGCATGGGAGGGGTGAGTTGGTATGGGCTGGGAAAGGCAGAAACAACTTCATTTCCCTGAGCAGTTTCCCATTGTAATCAATGTGTTGGGTCAGTACCAACCTCTCTACCTGGGATAAAATATTTAACGCATGTTTCTGTTAGCCTCGAAATATGCTTTGCCCTTTTAAGTTTGTATTTGTAAGCTTGGGGTCTGGATTAGGCCCAGAACTAGCGGTCTAGCCTTAGGCCAACCTCTTCCATGAGTTTTATATCCAGCTTTGGGTGGAGCTACCGCCTCTGAGGACCTCAGAAGTGAAACAAAATTCAGGAGAGTGATCAGAGAAAGGGCTCCATTTTTCCCCTCGCTGTTGCCCTAGTCCTGGGGAAATTAACATAGTGGACGGTTATCTCTTAACTTCTCTAGGCAGTTGACTGTACAAAATGGGGGAGTAAGGCATAACCGCAGGTTCTCTTCCTGCAGAAAAGAATCTGGAAACAGATCCTCTCTTTTATAAAAATATTCCACAATGACCAATGTGAAGCAGCTTTACCGAGAGCATGCATTCTCAGCAGGGGTGACTTATCACCCCCAAGGAGCAACAACTGCTCTTTGAGGATGGGGCAAAACAAATCTCAGATACTCAGTGGTGCATAGGCTTCCAGGGGGCCAGAACACACAGCGCTGCTTCAGAGCACATCACCAGCATTCAAGTGTTATGGACTGAATGAGGTTGCAATTAGGAAAAAAGAAATCTCTAAAAAGGCTCCTTAAGGGAATCATAATAAAAATATGGTTAAAAAGCACTGGTCAGGCCGGGCGCGGTGGCTCAAGCCTGTAATCCCAGCACTTTGGGAGGCCGAGACGGGCGGATCACGAGGTCAGGAGATCGAGACCATCCTGGCTAACACAGTGAAACCCCGTCTCTACTAAAAAATACAGAAAACGAGCCGGGCGAGGTGGCGGGCGCCTGTATGTAGTCCCAGCTGCTTGAACCTGCGAGGCGGAGGTTGCAGTGAGCCGAGATCACGCCACTGCACCCCAGCCTGGGTGACAGAGCGAGACTCTGTCTCAAACAGAACAAAACAAAACAAACAAAAAACAAAACAAAAAAACGAAACAAACAAAAAAGCACTGGTCCAGAGTAAGGTATGATTTTAGGAGCTACAGTATTGATATCTTTTTGGGGACACTTCTCCATGTAGCATTAACATAATTCGTAACTTTTTCAAAAGAAAATAGAATCTTTTTGATATAGAAAGAGTTCAGTATCTAAAACAAACAGTAAGAAAACTTTTAAAAAATAATATCGTCCTTGGAGCACAGGAGTCTTCCTGTCTCTGATATATTCCCTTGAGCACATTTAAAAAGAGGACAATGTTCAGATCCAAGAGGCTGGACAGAAACAAGTGCCTGTAATTCTTTCTGATGCATTAACCCTGAGGATGAAGGTGAGCTGACTGTCTTGGTATCTATAGGAAAAAGATCGATTATCTGGTACACAGTTCTGTGTGGGTTTCTGAAAGTGGACACATTTTACCTTGGATCTAGACTTTTAAACTACATATTGGTAAATGTTGAGACAATTGAGAACACTTCTTCTGTTTTATGATGTAATATAATCCAAGATATTTGTCTGTATTTATAGAAGTTCTTTTCAGAGTTAACCAAATGAAACTCTTTAAAAACATTGCCATTGAATTTCTAATGATTTTAATTAATTTCGTTAAATATTATCTGTCTTTTTATTTGATAAACTTGATATACAATATCTGAACTCTCTAGATTTTACTCACCATCTATTTGTTTGCTTTCACAAATAATGAAATTGTATTATGTTTACGTATATTCAAAATCATTGTTTATAAATGATTTTACTTTTATAAGAAGGTGTTAATTGTTTGATTCTTATTAAAACCTAGTAGTCGTTTCTAGAAAAATCATCAATAATGTTGTAGGAGAATAGTATTAAAGATAGAAAGCTTATACCCCCTGATTTCACCAGAGGAACTTGAACTTTGATAAATGAAGGCTTGGCTCTACTTCTGCAGAAATTGCAAAATAGGCAATTCTGGCCTAAAGTGAAGTGAAAGTTGTTTCTGTTTAGATTTAAAAATTGTGAAGCAAAATCTTATAGGCCTAAATAGGAGTTAAAATAGACTATTATCTTTCGCCCAATGGATCTCATAAAAATAATTGGACAGGTACTGAAAAGAAAATTCTTTTATGTCACATTTCAGTCTTGATCTTTAATAAGGCTATAGCAGGAAAACTATGAAGGACCTTAAGAAAACTCACCTGAAAATAAATCAGACCTCTGATTTCCAGTCTGGTATATAAGAACCTTGGAAGTCATACCATAACCCCATCCTAATACCAAGTAAAAAGCTGAACAAACTGAAAATCAATAACTCTTCATAGAACCTTCAGACAAGGGAGGACATAGGGCAAGCCTCTGCATCCTAGACTGGAGGGACAGACAGGAAAATACAACAGGAAAACCCTAACAGACAGGAAAACCCTAACAGACAGGAAATTACAACATGCCAAAGTGGAGAGCCAGAAGCAGAAATGTCCGGGGAAACCAGCATGAGGGCATGGAAACTTGAACTGTAATTGGTGAACTGCTGAAGGCTCAGTGTGGACATGTCTGAGAGTCAAGAACTCCAGGGGCCTGGTCATAGGGGCACCCTCCTATCATTGCAATTTTGTGCATTTCACCTCTAGGATCTCAGCTCTTCTGAGTTCTCACAGTGACTATCTGAGAAAAATCCTCTCATGCTTCCAGCAGAGAAGAAAAAGTAACCATTTTGAAATATGTCAGAAATGTCTGTTCTTGAAAAGGCCTGCCCACAGGGGAAACTGTCTTACCAGTGCCTAACCAACCAGAGGGAAGGCAAATTCCTATTTCCAGCCCCTTCTAGCAATTCTGTCTCATGTAAGTGGGGAGAAAGCTGAGAAGCACTGGTAAAGTCCACAGTCCAAAGGCACGGGCTCACCAAGACCTAATCATAAAACTATAGAGCACTTTCCTTCCCTCTGCCCCTTACTACTACATCACTACATGTCTAATTACCAGACTTTCTTAAAAAAAGAAAAAAGAAAACCACATAGTGTCTTGCTTTATCCTCCAGGCTGGAGTGCAATGGCACAATCATAGCTTACTACAGCCTTGAACTTCTGGACCCGAGTGATCCTCCTGCTTCAGTTCCCTTTGTAGCTGGGACCACAGATGTGTGCCGCTATGCCTGGCTAATTTTTTTATTTTTATTTTTTGTAAAGACAGGGTCTTGCTGTGTTGCCCAGGCTGTTCTCAAACTCCTAGCCTCAAGCCATCCTCCCACCTCAGCCACTCAACATGCTGGAATTACAACTGGGAGCCACGATGCACAGTCCAGACTCCCTTTTACCTGGTATATCATGTCTAATTTCTAACAAAAAATTACAATCATGCTAAAAGGCAAAACAAACAAACAAACAAACAAACAAAACCACCCAAAACCCCAAAACAACAAAGAGTTTCAAGAAACAGAGCTAGCTCACAGAACCATATTCAGATATTGCAGGCATATTAGAATTATCAGATTGGGAATTTAAAACACCTATGATTAATATGGTAAAAGCTATAATGGAGAAAATAGACAATTTGTAAGAACTGATGGGTTATGTAAGCAGAGAGATGGAAAGTCTAAGAAAGAATCAAATAAAAATTCTAGGGATCAAGAAACTAACAAAAATGAAGCATGGCTTTGAAGGCTCATTGGCAGACTGGATGTGGCTGAGGAAAGACTTTTGAGCTTGAGGATATGTCAGGAGAAGCTTCCAAAAATGAAGCAAGGGGAAACAAGACTGAATAATAAAAGGAACAGATATCCAAGAACAATGGGACAACTACAAAAGATGTAAATAAGCATAGTGGAACCCCAGAAGAAGAAGAAAGTGAGAAAGGAATAGAAGAAGTATTCAAAGCAATAATGAATGAGAATTTTTCTAAATTAATATGTGACACCAAACCACAGATTCAGGAAGCTCAGAGAACACCAAGCAGGATAAACACCAAAAAACTACATCTAAGCATATCATATCTAAACTGTAGGAAACTAAGGATAAAAAATAATCTTTGAAAGAAGCCAGAGGAAGGAAAGGGAAATCTTACTTACAGAGGAGTAAAGATGCAAATTAAGCTGTCTTTTCAGAAGCCATACAAGCAAGAAGAGAGTGGAGTAAAAAATATTGAGAGGAAAACCTGATCATCCTAGAATTCTGTATCCTGTGAAATTATCCTTCAAAAGTGAAGGAGAAGGACTTTCTCAGACCAACAAAAATAAAGGGAATATGTTACCAGTAGACCTGCCTTACAAGAAATGTTAAGGAAAGTTCTTTAGAAAGTGGAAACATGATGTAGGTCAAGGAAACTCAGATCTACATAAAGGAAGGCACAACATTAGAGAAGCAGTTAGTGAAGGTAAAATAAAAATTTTTACTTTTTAAAATTCTCAATTGATCTAACAGATAACGGTTTGTTCAAAATAGTGATAGCAACACTGTATTGGATGATTATAGCTTATGTATAAGTGCAGTGAATGACAGCAATGGTACAAGAGACAGGAGAGAGGAATTAATAATATTTTGTTATACTCCGAACCTAAAATCAAAGTTTTTTGAAAAAGATATCTGCCCTGCTTGTGAAGTCATATAGTGCTATTGAAAATGGACTTGGGTTAGTTATAAGTGTATATTGGAAACTGCAAGGTAACCACAAAAAATGTAAAAAAGAAGAAGTATAACTGATATGCTGAAAAAAAGAGAGAAAATGGAATCATAGAAAATGCTCAATTAAAGCCACAAAAGGAAGAAAGAGTGGAAAGCAAAGATAGAAACAAAGAACAAAGGCAATGAATAGAAAACAATAACAAATATGGTAGATATAAATTCGACTATAGCAATAATCCCCCAATATTTGGAGATTAAACAACATAATTCTAAATAACACGTGGTTCAAACAAGACATTTCAAAAGAAATTTTAAAAAATTAAACTACATGAACATACACCTGATTAAAATTTGTGGAATATAGCAAAAACAGTATTTAGAGGAAAAGTTATAGCATTGAATGCATATATTAGAAGAGAAGAAATATCTAAAATCAATAATCTAAGCTTCCACTTTAGAAACTAGAAAAACAAGAGCAAATTAAATCCAAAGTAAGCCGAAGAAAATAAATAATAAAAATTAGAGCACAAGTCAATGAAATTGAAAACAGAAAATCAATAGAGAAAAAAATCAATGAAATTAAAAGCTGTTTTTTTAAAAGACCTCTTTCTATGAGGTCAGGATTGGCCTAAAGTTAAACCAAAGACATTATAAGAAAGGAAACTACAAACCAATATCTCTCATGAACATTGATCAGAAAATTCTCAACAAAATATTAGCAAATTTTATCCAACAATTATAAAAATAATTGTGTACCTTTACCAAGTAGGATTTATCCCCCATATGCAAGGCTAGTTTAATAATCCAAAATCAATTTAAGTAATCCATCTCAACAGGCTAAGAAAGAAAAACTGCATGATCATATAAATAGAACCAGAAAATGCATTTGCAAAATTCTACACTCATTCATGGTAAATCTTCAACTTGACAAAGACATCTATGAAAACCTATAGCTAACAACACAGTTGGTGAGAAACTAGAAGTTTTCCTGCTAATATCAGGCAAGTGGCAGAGGTGTTCTTTTCTCATCACTCCTTTTCAAAAGTTTTGGGAAGTTGAGCTAATACAATAAGATAATAAAAGGTATACTAATTGGAAAAAATGAAACTGCCTTTGTTTGAAGAACACATGATAATCTAAGTAGAAAATCTGAACGAATCAACAAAATACTCCTTGATTATAGCAAGGTTGTAGGATGCAAGGTTAATATACAAAAGTTAAATATTTTCCTATATGCCATCAATGAACAAGTAAAAGTTCAAATTGAAAACCCAAAATCATTTTCATTAGCACTTCTGAATATAAAATACCTAGGTATAAATCTAACAAAATGTGTACAAAATCTATACGAGGAAAATGACAAAACTCTGGAAGAAATAAATAAATTGAGAGATATTCCATGTTCATGGATTTAACGGCTCAATGTTGTCAAGATGTCATGTTTTCCCAACTTGAGGTATAGAGTCAACACAATCTCAATCAAAATCCAAGTAAAATATTTTTTTGGGTATGAACAAACTAATATTAAAGTTTACATGAAGAGTTGAAGATCTAGAATTAGCAACATGTTACTGAGGGAGAACATTGATGGAGGACTGTCAGTACTTGACTTCAAGACTTCCTATAATCGATGCTAATCATGACAGTGTGGTATTGCTAAATGAATGACCAGTAAATCAATGAAACAAAATAAAGATCTCAGAAATAGACCATAAATATCATCAATTGATCTTGGGCAATGAAACAAAAGCAATATAATGGAGCAAAGATAGTCTTTTCAACAAACGGAGCTGGAGCACTTGGACATCTACATGCATAAAAATAAATCTGAATATAAGCTTTATGCTCTTCACAAAAATGCACTCAAAATGGATTATAGACCTAAATGTAAAGAGCAAACTTAATAAAACTCCTAGAAGATAACACGAGAAAATTTAGGTGACCTACAGTATGGCTTTGAATTTTTAGATTCAACACCAAAAGCACAGTCCATGAAAGAAATAATTGATAAGCTGAACTTCATTTAAAAACTTCTGCTCTGTTGAAGATCCTATCAAAAAAATATAAGCAACCGATTTGGAGAAAATATTTGCAAAAGATCTATCTGATAAAGGACTTTATCTAAAATAGACAAAGAACTCTTACAACTCAATAATAAGAAAGTAAACACTGTGATTTAAAAATGGGCAAAACACTTGAACAGATACCACACCAAAGGAGATATACAGATGGCAAGTGAGCAATCGAGAAGATGCTCCACATCATATCCCATTAAGGAATCATAAATTAAAACAACAGCGAGATGCCACAACACGCCTATTAGAATCACCAAAATTCTAAACACTGGCAACACCAGGTGCTGGGGAGGATGTGGAATAACAGGAACTCTCATTCACTGCTGGTGGGAATGAAAGTGGTATAGCTATTTTGGAAGGCAGTTTGGAAGTTTCTTACAAAACTACACACTCTTGCCATATGATGCAGTAATCTGTTTAGCCTGTACTCGAATGAGTTGAAAACTTATGTTCATACAAAAACTTGCACATGGATGCTTACAGCAGCTTTTTAAAGAATTGCCAAATCTTAGAAGCAACTGAGTTATCCTTCAGGAAGTGAGGGGATAAACACATTGTGGTACATCCAGACGATAGAATATTATTCAGTGCTACAAAGAAATTAGCTGTAAAAAGACACGGAGGAAACCTATATGCATAATACTAAGTGAAGGAAACCAATCTGATAAGGCTGCGCATTGTATAATTCCAAGTATGACATCCTGGAAAAGGCAAAACTATAGAGGCAGTAAAAGAGTCGGTGATTGCCAGGGTTTAGTGAGGAAGGAGGCATGAATAGTCAGATCACAGGGCAGTTTTAGGGAGGTGGAACTGTTCCATATGCTATTGTAATGGTAAGTACATATTACTGCCCATTTATCAAAATCCATAGCATGTACAACATCAAGAGTGAACCCTAATGTAAACTATGGGTAAACCATGGACTCTGAGTGATGATGATGTGTCAGTGTAGGTTCATCAATTGTAACAAATACACCACTCTGGTGGAGGATGTTGATAATGGAGGTTGGGCATGTTGGGGGAGGGGTAGAGGGTAGATGAGAATTCGCTGTACTTTTTTTCTCAGTGTTGCTATGGGACTAAAACTGCTATAAAAAATTAAAGTCTGTATAGACTGGTCATGGTGGCTCACACCTGTAATCCCAGAACTTTGGGAGACTGAGGTGGGAGGATCTCCTGAGGCTGGGAGTTTGAGACCAGCTGGCAAAATAGTGGGACCCCATCTCTACAGAAACAAAAATCTAGCCAGACGTGGGGTACATGTGTAGTGCTAGCTATTCAGGAGGCTAGAGGATCACTTGAGCCCAGGAGGTTGAGACTGCAGTGAGCTATGATTGTGCCACTACACTCCAGCCTGGGCAACACAGTGAGATCCTATTAGAAGAAAAGGAAAGAAAGGAGAGAAAGGAGGGGAAGGAGGAGAAGGAGGGGAAAGAAGAAAAGAAGGCAGGAAGGCAGGTAGGAAGGAAGGATCTGTATATAAAAAAGAAAATCAAATGGTCACTCTTTTACTGGAAATCTAACAGAACAAATGTCTACACAGACTTGTATGTAAATGATCATAGCCACTTTATATCATCATAGCCCAGAATTGGGGGGAAAATTGATATTTTGGATTATAGATCCCAAAGAACTGTAGAAAACTGATAAAACAGCGACTGTTAGATTCTGAGCAGACAGCACCCTTGGTAGATATCCAGCCTGAAGCAGAATCATCACTGAGGATGATCTGCATGTTCTTGGGCTCATAGAGGTGCAAGGGCTGAATCAGGCTTGAGAAGTGGGGCCTGGCTTGCTGTGGAGATGAGCTCTGTCAATGAAAGTCTGCAGCCCTGTGCTGGACATGAGGGTTTGCTGAACTTGCTGCATGTGGACAGCTGAGCAGCGGCACTTTATACTTGGGGTACGTACACCTTGTGCTCTCTCACAGAATGTGTGATTTGCTTTTCTGTATTTTAATTCTTGTCGGGCCAGCACCTGATGGTTAAAAACCTCACCTTGTCCCTTATCGAACGTGTTAAAGGCTTTTTTCAGTCTTTCAAACTTGGATTTATTTTTGGCCTCTTCCTCCTTATTCTTGTCCCTCACAGTTCATCTTTTATCAAACACTTCTCGACATTTTCTAGCTTATTCTGTCCCTTCCTCTCAGCCACAGCCACCTCAGGCCTAGTTGAATGCATCATATTGCTCCCAGCTGCCCTCTGCCTTCCAATTTATTCTGCAAACAGAAGTCAGGATCATATTGTTTATGCTGGTTTTGGTCATGCTCCTGCAATCTGATAATTCCAGAGCACATCCCAAATGCCTTTGGGCTCCAGTTAAACTTGAACATGTGGCCTAAGTCTCTCTCTTCTCCTTCTCTCCATTCCTCTTTCCATTTCCAAAAAAATTGATTTGGCTGTCTATGTCACTGCTACTGTTCTGTGATCACACACATCCAGTCCTGATTATGCTTTAAACACACTGCCTCTCAAATCCAGGGCACAAAAAACATGGCTGCACATGGCCTGCAATACCCTCTACATTTCCTAGGCAGCCAGCCAAAGAGATCATGCCATGAATGTCATTGTAGAGGGTTTTCCCTGGAACCTCAGAAAGTGACCTGATTTGGAAGCAGCCTTTGCAAGTGTCATTAGTTAAGATGAGGTCATACTGAGTAAGGGAGGGCTCCATAGCCACCACTGCTATCCTTATAAGGAGAGGAGAGGACACACAGACACACAGAGGTCACATGTAGATGGAGACAGAACTTGGAGTGAAACAGTCATGAGCCAAGAGATGCAGGAGTCACCAGAATCTTCACTGGACAAGGAAGGATCCTTGCTGAGAGCTGTCTATAATGGTGTGGTCCTGCTGACACCTTGATTTTGGACATCTGGCCTCCAGAGCTGTGAAATAATAAATCTCTCCTGTTTTAAGCCAGCAAGTGTGCTGTGATTTCTTATGGCAGCTCCAGTGGTCAGGTGCAATGAAATGAACATGAACATGGACACTGGAGAAGCTCTGGTTTCAAATTTGGACATTCTTATTTACCCTTTAACCTTGTGCTGGTAACCTAACCTCTCAACCTCAGTCTCCTTATCTGTTTAAATAGGGGTAATCATACAGATACACTGCATGGCGGGTGTGAAGATTAAATTAGGCAACACATGTACAATGCCAAGAGAGAGAATATCCTTTCCTCCTCTGCTCCTCACATTCCTACCTTGGTCCACTGAGGAGGAGGAGAGGTGTCTGTTCCCCTCCCCACCCAAGGAGCAGTAGAGTGCTCCTTCTCAGCCTCCTCCTCAATCCCTGGGCATCTGTTCCATCACAGCTCGGGGCCTGACATTGACCGGCTCCTGTCTTCCTGATGGTCATGGCCCCTGTGTAGAAGGTGAAATCAAGCTGTCTTTCCTTCTCTCCCACTGTCTCCTCCTTGGGAAAAGTTGTCCCATCTATTTCTTAGTTCCCTGTACAGTTTGGATGTTTGTCCCCTCCAAATATCGTGTTGAAATGTAATCCCCAATGTGGGAGGTGGGGCCTGGTAAGAGGTGATTGGCTTGTGGTGGCAAATCCTCCATGAATTAGTTCCCTGTACAGTTTGGATGTTTGTCCCCTCCAAATATCATGTTGAAATGTAATCCCCAATGTGGGAGGTGGGGCCTGGTAAGAGGTGATTGGCTTGTGGTGGCAAATCCCCCATGAATGGTTTAGGGTTGTCCCCTTGGTGATGAGTGAGTTCTTTCGCAGTTCACACAAGATCTTGCTGTTTAAAAGAGTGTGGCACCTCTTGCTTTTCTCTCTTGCTCCAGCTCTCCCCATGTGATGTGCCTTCTGCCCCTTCACCTTCCACCATGATCATGAACTTCCTGAGGCCCTCACCCGACACAGATGCTGAAGCCATCCTTGTAAGACCTGCAGAACCATGAGCAAATTCAACCTCTTTTCTTCATAAATTACCCAGCCTCAGGTATTCCTTTACAGCAATGCAAAAATGTACGAATCCCTGCCTCCCCACCCCTACCTGGGTGTGTGGGGTAGAACTGGATTCCACACCCTGAAATTGGTTGGGCCAGCCTCTTTGGAGTCTTCTAGGTCTTTGTCCTATCTTTGTAGACCTGACCAAGTAGGCTGATTCCAAGAAAAAGATCTACTGAATGACCAGTCCTAAGCTATGTTTTCCCAGTTGGGGTTTAGCAGATTCCTGTAGTTGGAGTTGTGGATTCTTATAGGTCTGATAAGCAATGAAATTTATTTCCTGTTCGTGACTATGCTCCATGAGGAGAAGGCATGAGTAGCCCTGCAAACCCCAAACAGCCACCAAAGTCCTCAGACAGCACCAATTTCCTCATAGTCCTTACTGGCTTGCTCCTGGAAGGGAGAATATAATTTACAAAAGTGTGCATATAAATATGTAGATGGCAGTGATAACACCTGTTCATTTAACCTAAAAATATAAAAAGGGAAAGAGACTTGATGGGAGACTCACTCGTCCTGCAAACTTGGAATTACCAATAAATCTTACTTTCAGTGGACTGGCTTCTCTATCATGCTTATCACAGTGAGACCCTGGATAATGACTAATGGCCTCAGCAGGTGAAAAATACCTCTATTCATGAACAGAGGTTCATTATACTGCTCCTGCCTAGGCTGAAAATTTTTGTTGGCTTCAAGTAAAAGATTCTATCCTGATAAATCCCACTGGTAAGAGAAAAAGTCTGTGTTCTCATAGTGTTGTGGAATTTCACAACATGTACCTTCCACAGCTGGTCTCAAGCTCCAAAAAAATAAAAAAATAAAAAATAAAAAAAAAATCGACGTACCCAAAAAAAGACCATGTGATCAATTTTGCAAAAATGAGTTTGTCTTTTGTACCTCCTGTTATCTGCTAGTCTTTCTCTCTACAGGGAGCTCTAGTTTTCCTTCCCCTGCCCATAGCCTGTTTTCCACTCATGCCCCAAACAGCACTCTGCATGCTGAGGGGTGCAGGGTATGCCAGCCCTCTCATACGACAGGAAGTGCTGTGGGTTCGGCCTCATCATAGACTCTTGGGGCCTGCGCTAGCCCATTTTTGCATCATTATGAAGGAATATCTGAGGCTAGGTAATTTACAAAGAAAAGAGGTTTGTTTGACTTATGGTTCTGCAGGCTGTGCAGGAAGCATGGCTCCAACATCTGCTTATGGGGAAGTCTCAGGAAGCTTCCAATCATGGTAGAAGGTAAAGGAGAAGTTGGTATATCACATGGTGAGAGCAGGAACAAGAGAGAGAGGTAGGAGGTGCCACACTCTTTTAAACAACCAGATCTCGTATGAACTCAGAGTAAGAACTCACTCGTTACAGTGAGGAGGGAACCAAACCATACCTGAGGGATCCACCCCCATGACTCAAACACCTCCCACCAGGCCCTACCTCTAACACTGGGGATTACATTTCGACATGAAATCTGGAGGACACAAGCATCCATACCATATCTGGCCATCTCTTGGCAATTCATTAACTCGTTGACTTATCAGCACTCCTCTTGGCTTCTGTGCCTGCTCAGACACTGCACTCTAGCCCTTGTTCTTGCCTAAGAGCTAGGCTTTTGCCCTGCAAACCCCCTGTATCCTAATGCAGAAACCAAAACCCCACTTTATTCTCTTGATCTGTACTCAATACCTCTCCTTCCTCAGGGACCGGTTTTGCCTTTCTGAAATGAGCATTGTGTCCGTGTACCTGATTCCCTCTATGTGATGCTAGGTCCACCCATGGCTGACTTCCCACCCACTGAATCTACAGCCTGTCTGTATGCTGTGCTCTGATACCATATTTTTCTTTACTTCATTTGTCTTCATAGTGCAACAGAGGTGTAGTGGGGGATCAGGGGGCAAGGAGGCTTTCCAGAAGTGGTGAGGTTTAAGCTGATGTTCTGTTTTTGTTGCCGCCTGTGAGTTTTCCCTGAAGCAAGCTCTGTCTTTGTGGAAGTTTCAGCATAATGGGATATCTGAGCACAACACTCATGGACCTTCGGAATTTGATGCTTTCAGGCTACTCACCAGGGCTACTTTTCCAGCTTCATTGCGCACTGTGCCAGCATTTTCTTTCCACGTTTTGAGGTTAAGCTGCTCACTGCAACAGTGCTTTCTTCCCAAGTTTTGAGGTTCAGTTGTATTGAAGTGCTTGTCATTTCTTGAGCACTTCATGCTTTCTTACATCTCCTTTGCATCTCACATGATGCAGTTGACAATCTTGTTTGTTTAGTCTTTCCTTACTCCTTACCCTGCAACCCACCAGCAAGTTAGATGGTGGCCTATGTTCTGCAAAAATCTTATCACTGGGGATTCTCTGGTTTCTTGGTCCTACACATTCTGTTCTCACCTGTTTAGATCTTGATCAAGCACCAGGTTTGGAAATCACCTTTCCCTTTAACTGTAGCCCCAAAATGTCTCCTTTCTCAATTATAGTAGCTGTTGTCTTGACTACACATGTAGCATTCAACCATTAACACTGTTTCCTTGTTTAATGGTGATGTGTGTACACCCTTCTGGTGGCAGGGACTCTGGCTATATTTTATTTCCCTAAGACACTAGAATAGTGAGGGGTGGGGCTGTTGATAAACTAGGTACAAGAAGCTTATTTTCCTTTCTTTGGGAGAGACATGTTGCTGGTTCCAGGAGCCCCAATGACTCAGTATCCAATACCTTAAACACTATCCCTCAGGGGTTCCAGGACGAAAGAACTCACACACCACATGCCTTAGTACTGGTGGTTCCTATGGTTAGTCTGTCTTTATCACTTATAAGTTAATCTAATACATCAAAGGGGACAATTTCCCATACAAATAATTGTCCTATTTAAAATTGCCCTCGATTGCATTTATCTACAGTTTCACTAGATCTCTCCATGACATATGCAGTTTTTTAGAAGTCATGGTGATTTACAAGCAGAAGGTTCTGCATTTGATGGGCCAGGGTTTCCTGGAGTTCTAATCCAAGCCCTATTCCCTATAGATCAAGCCACTATACCTCCTTTTCCAGAAGGGTAGGAAACCCAAACTCAGTCTGATGTGGTTATACTCGAGTAAACAAACACACACCTTACCCAGGGGCCCCGAACAAATAACAAACAATCTGGGAAGAGGGCATGACCTCTCAGGTAGATTACCTCCTCCTCCTCATTTCTATTTTCGGTAGAATGGCTGATTTAGCAGGTCTCTATCTCCACTGGGGACTCCCCGGTTGTGCTGATGTTTGCTGTAGTTACCAGCCTAATGGCTCCTTTGTAAGTTGTTTGGATTTGCTAATAATTCCTAATGAGGGTAATTAAGCAAACAAAGCAAAGGATAGGGAATAGAGTGTGTAAATGTAGATACATTGAATGATGCACTGACTGATACTTTCTGTTCATTGATTGTTAACTGTGAGAATCTACCCCAAAGATACTTGAGGTGTGAACAGACACAGGGCGCTGCCACAGTTGCTTTTTCTGAATCTCTCTCTTCTCCTCCCCTCCCTTAACACCCCTTCCACTCTCCTTTACTTCTTTCTTTCTCCTTCCCTCCCCCGTCGCTCCCTCCTGCTCTCCCTCTTCCTTCCTATGGGAGGAGGAGTTAGGTCAGGTCACTACATTGGCAGGGGTTTTAGGGAAAGGGTGGTTATTCTCCATGAATCTAACTAATTAGGCTTCTTGCATGGATGGAGAGTTTTAGGGGGTTGGTGGGTTAGAAAGCAGTGTGACTTGGCAACTGCCAAGGACTAGGCTACGAAACCACTAAGAGGACTGCTGGTCTGGCTGGCAAAGGCAGTGGAGTTGGGAGTCAAATATGGCGAGGTGACAGGACAGGTCTGTGACAGACAACCGCCCAGCAGAAGCACTTGGACTCAGGTGAATGAATGGAGGCTGTTTTTTGGAAGCGATGAAAAGGAACTTTGGCAAAATGAAATGATTTCAAGTTCAAGAACTTCACAGGGGAGTGTGGAAGAAAGCTCCTGTGATTGAGTGTGGGTTTGGGAAAGAATAGAGAGGAGTCAAGTCTGAGAAAAGAGCCACTGCAGTGACTTAGGGCACTTCTACAATCATGAATCAAAAGGACACAGGAGTGCTGCCCAGACAGCTTGGGGACACGTCTGGTCAGGTGAGTTACCTGAGCTTGTGCGTATGTGGGTCATAGTCATCTGTATTTAACCTAGTATAAATTAACACAGAGAAAAACATGAAAGATCAGAATTCACAAGCATATGTTCCACTAGTCAAAGGAGAAACGATATAATTCCATGTTATATATGTACCACATTTTCTTTATCCAGTCCACCATTGATGGGCACTTGGATAGATTCCATGTCTCTACTATTGTGAATAGGCCTGTGATAAACACATGAGTGCAGGTATCTTTTTGGTAGAACGATTTGTTTTTGTTTGGGTATAAATATAATTTTAAATGCATCTCACAACTTTGATAAATAGTATTTTTAATCATCATTTGGTTTTAAGTATTTATATTTTTATTTTATTTGATCCATGAGGTATTCTCTTGTGTTTTAAAATTTCTAAATATATATTGTATGTATACATTTTTATGTTATATTTTTCTTTCTTTTTTTTTTTTTTTTGAGGCGGAGTCTCGCTCTGTCACCCGGACTGGAGTGCAGTGGCCGGGTTTAGGCCATTCTCCTGCCTCAGCCTCCGGAATAGCTGGGACTACAGGCGCCCGCCACCTCGCCCGGCTAGTTTTTGTATTTTTAGTAGAGACGGGGTTTCACCGTGTTAGCCAGGATGGTCTCGATCTCCTGACCTCGTGATCCGCCCGTCTCGGCCTCCCAAAGTGCTTGGATTACAGGCTTGAGCCACCACGCCCGGCCATGTTATATTTTTCATGATGAGTTTTATCTTAATCATGTTCCAGGCAGACAGAAAATACAATCTTACAGACTCAACTTTCATAAATGTTTCATAGATGCTTGAAAAGAATATATATTCTTTATTTATTGAATGTACTTGTCATGTACATGTACATGTACATGAACTCAAACTTATTAATTTTGTTGTTAGTTATTTTTTGTTGTTCTTTATCTTTTCTGATTTTTTCTTGCTTGATTTATCAAGTCCTAAGAGGTATATCCTGAAACTTCTCATGTGATAGAGGATTTCTCTACATTCTGATAATTTTTGCTTTACATATTGTGAATGTTATTATGTGTATAGAGGTTTAGGCTTTTTACATATTTCTGGTGAGTTGAAACTTTGGTTACCATAAAATGACTTTTATCAAATGACTTGCACCCACCTGAGGGTGTTCCCTTTAAGGACTCCTGGCTGTTTGCAAAATTCCTGACCTAGTCTCATATTATTCTTAGAGATCCAAACATTGTTTCATGTTTTCAGAGAAGTTGTTGTGTATTTAAACATAGATCCCGGGGCTTCAGATATTAACAGATGTCCTAATGAAAGCTTCAGTCTTCAGACCTTATCCGTTTCTCTAAATTCATGCTAGCTTTGTTTGCTTTTTCTTTTTCTGTTTCCCCCCACTCCCCTGGCTGACTTCAGATGATTCTCTTCCTGTGTATCTGAAAAGTTTTAAAAATCATTCCTTTACTTCAGATGATTCTCTTCCTGTGTATTTGAAAAGTTATAAAAATCATTCCTTTACTATTTTATCCATCATCTATGTGTCCTTTATTGGAGGATTTCTCCATCCAAACATCTATCATGGCATTTTTCCAGGAATGGAAGTTCCATTCTCAATTCTTCACACATATATTGTGTGTGTCTGTGACTCACCCTAATTCCTTTACTTGATCCTTTCTTTTATTTAGACTACTATTACTAAGACGTTACTTTCTTTTGTTTTACTGATTATAAAGTAATTCAAATGTATGGTAGAAAGTTTGAAAACCAATGCAAAGTATTGAGGAGAAAAAACTACTTGCAATAATCAGTTAGAATCAAATAGCATTTTGGGGGGCCAGGTTTATTGGGATATAATTTGTATATCTCAACTTGTATAAAATTTACCTCTGTTAACTGCACAAATACGTGACTTTTGACAGATATTTACTGCAGTGTAATCAGCACCACAATTATGATATAGAACATTTCAGACACGGCAGAAAGTTCTTTTATACCCTTTATTTATTTATTTATTTATT